>NC_056746.1:711903404-711973404 GCF_019279795.1 Protopterus annectens
AGGCAATTGAGTCAGCAGCAAGTTTGAGGAATGTGGGAGATAGATTGTCAGTGGAAGGAGAGCAAGGTTTTGGCTTGAGTAGTAGAGATTTGATGTAAGTAATGGGAACTGGCTCAAAAGAAAACAAAGTTGTGTTAGTGGGACTTGGAGAGGTGGGTGTCGAAGTAGAGTTTGGCTTAGAGGTTACCAAATTTTGGATGGAAGAGATAAATTGTTTATTCAGTAGGGTAGCTGTTTCCTGAGAGGAAGAGTTAGGGTATTGGGAGGGATTAGAGGGCTTTCTAGGATAGAGGATGTTGTTGACAGTTGACCAAAATTTTTGAGGATTGGATTTGTTGTTAAGCTGAGCAGAGCTATAGTATAACTTTTTGTCGTTAGTTGTATGTTTTTTTGCAAGGTTCCTCAGTTGCCTGTATTTTTGAAGAAAAGGTGGTTGTTTAGTTTTAGTCCAGGTTTTCCAAGCATGATCTCTTTGTTTCATAAGGGACCTAGCCTCTTTGGAAAGCCAGGGAGCATGGTTTGATTTTACTCTGATCTTCCTAGAGGGAGCTAAGGAGTTTAGAGTATTCATGAAGATGCTATTGAAAGTGCTTACAACATCGTTTAGGGGGAGGTGTTTTAGAATGGACCAATCTATGTTGTGGAGAATGGAGTTAAATTGGGATGAATTGAAAGTCGATAGTTTTTCACAGTCTTTGATAAGGTGGGGTTTAGGAATATGGGAGTAGTGTCTTAAAATGGTGGTAGGGAGATGATCACTGAGGGAGTCAGGTAAATTGGTGGGATTGTAGTATTGGTGGGGGGAATTGGTAAGGATCCAGTCTATGATGGAGCTGGAAGAGGAATTTTTATGGAAGCGAGTGGGAGATGTTATAAGTTGGTGGAAGCCGTGTAGGTGGATACTGAGTTGGGGGGAGTCAATTGTGAGTTTGGACCAATCAATGTTGACATCACCAAGGATAAGTATCTCATATGGTATGTTGTGGGAGAACCAGGATAGGATGTTTTCAAGAATGGGCAGATTGTTACCAGGAGGAAGGTAGATAGAGGCAATAGCAAGTTTTTTGTGGGGATTCAGATGGCAGTTAAGGACGATGATTTCAGCTGGGAAGAAGTCAGGAATTGGGGAAGGGTATGGTGAGAGGTTAAGAATGTTTGAGTACAGGATGGCCATGCCACCACCTTTTTTTACAGGTCTATCAGATCGGAATATATTATAACCTGGTGGGAGTATTTATGCATATGTATCCATCCATCTATCCTCAACCCTTTTTCCCATTTTTTCACATGGGATTGAGGTGTCATTTCAACACTATCATCTAGACCCAGTGTGTATGTATGTAATCCTGCATTGTCAATTGCTCAGAATCAGGTAATAACCCAGGCACTCCCTCAATATTGACCAAGCCTCTTACTAAAGATCCTAGTTAACAAGCCCTTCCATGACCATATCTAATGGCAGGTGGTCGATGATGTCAGTGCTGTGGGTGGCCTTGACTATAACTATCCCATCATCAGATTTTAGGTCAGTGAAATGATCGTCAAGGCCAAGAGAAGAGCAAATGCTATAGTATGATAACAGTGGACAATTGGTTGTGGTTTGGCTAGTGAGCTACCATTTACTGAGATGGAGGATCTCCTGCCCACTGTAAGGGATATGAGATGCTCATCAGGGATTCCCAGGGTAGTAGTACTTGACAAAGATGTAGAAGTGGAGGATGATCAAAGACAGTCTACTGGTTTTATCTTCATTTATTGCATTAAGTTTATCTTAAGTTTATATGTGTGTGTTTATGATAATATGCATATGTGTATGTGTGTATAGATAGATATAACTACAGATATATACATTGTGAAGGCTGCCAGCCCAGCTAGCTAGAATTCTGTAAATAATCCTATGCTGAGCTTCAAAAATGTAATCACAGTGCACCCTACTGGAAAAAAGCAAAACTTTAAGAAAATAAGTTGAATTGTTTATGATGGTGGTTATCTCAGCTAGGAGACAGAATGTCTGCAGCTAGAAATTCTTTATATTGTTTGGAACCAGAAATAGTTACAGGTTTTCAAGGTAAAAATGTGTAACAGTTTTACGACTTCCAGTTCTAGGCAAAACGTCTGAGAAATAAGTATTTTTAACACAGCGGTGTTATATTTTAAGTTCATTTTATCCTGGGTACTAAAGGCAGAGATGGCAAGAATGATGTAATCTGAGATAACCAAGCAGAAATGTTTGTTAGTAATTTAAGAACTATTTCAGAGAGTGAGTCTGTTCATTTTGGTATTTGTCTTTGGACCTAGAAACATTCACCCAGCACTTCTGCTTGCATGTTGCTCTGTAAATAAGACATAGATTACAGTGATTTCTCTTAGAGATAGGTAGGAACTTAATAAGATTAGTTTAGATGTTTTCTGTATTTATGTGAGACTGTCCTGCAATGTTGTTTTAAAATATTTCCTGTGATTCTGAACTCTGTTGTCATTGTGTTGTGTTATTATTGTCTTGTTCTTTTATTATTTATTATTCAATATATTTAAACCTTTTAATTGAGGCTGGTTTGTTTAGAGATATTTAAGCTCTTAGAGTACTTGCGTATATATTTGGTGACACTGCAAAGGCCACTCTTAAATAGCCTTAATGGTCTTGGATACACTTACCATTTGGATAATAGTAACATTACACAGTAGAATTGGTCAACCTTTGGGAAGGGGCTTATAGTAGTTGATAAGAGTGGTTGGTGGCAACTGGTACTACCAAATAGTCTGGGCAGAAGGGGGCATTGCTAGTAAACCTGTGCCAGCTTTCCCCAGGAGTGTCTGTATGTTTGTATATAAATCAAATTTCAAAGTGTGTGTGTGTGTGTGTGTGTGTGTGTGTGTGTGTGTGTGTGTGTGTGTGTGTGTGTGTGTGTGTGTGTGTGTATGTGTGAGCTACTTGGGCAGTACTGGCTGGACAGAGAGGGTGCTGGAGGTTTTGGCTTGACCACTCAGCTGAGATCTTAACCCTATAGCTGTGCCAGTGGGTAGTCTTTCTGGGGATCTGGATAAAGAGAGAGAAACCAGCTCCAGACTGACTGTGATCTCTGTGTACTCTTAAGGGACATTTTACTTTACTGTGTGTATACTTGTTATCCTCCCAATGTGCATGTCCCTCACTGGTGCTAATGGTGAGGATTGAGGCTCCTTGATTACTGGGCCATTGCAGGGGTTTCACATATTAATTGGTTGGCAGTGGCGGGATATCCACATCAAATATTAATTGGTTGATAGTGGTGAGATAGGCACATCACATTTTAATTGGCTTGTAGTGGTGTGGATATTGAATTCTTGTAGCTTGTGTGCAGTGATTACTGAAGGTGTTTGTACTCTTAATCAGCCATGCAGTGAACATTTAGAGTTCATATCACAATTGTTTTATTTTATTTTGTTAGCTTAGTTAGTCAGGGAGAGCAGGCAAGCATGTCAGCAGAGGAGTATGGCAAGCTGTCAAGGAGCCAGTTGGCTGAGATGTGCCAGGCTAAAGGACTGTTGCATGCCAGCTTGACTAAAGCAGACATGATTGCAGCTTTATCCACAGCTGCATCAGAGAATAGCAACCAGGAAAACAATCAGATTAGCTGTGGGGATGTAAAACTCTCAGAGAATGGGCAGCTCAACCTTTCCACAGAGGACTTAAAAATCCATCTGGAGTTAAAGAGACTTATGCTAGAGGCCAAGCATTTGAAAATAGAGGCAGCAGAGAGACTGAGGCATCTTGAGACTGAGAAAAATGATAAACTGCTATGCCTGGAAGCTGAGGAGAAGAAGAGGCAGAGGCAACATGAAAAGGAGATGCTGACTCTTTGCCAGAGTCATGGAGGTAATGGGGAAAGGAGTAACCAAACCCCAGAAGCAAAAAATGTCAGTAACTTTCTTCCACAATTTAAAGAGTGGGGTAATTTTGATAGTTTTATTCATATGTTTGAGAGTGTATGTAAGCAGTATGATGTTGATCAAGAGCTCTGGGTACAGTTCCTGACCCTCTTACTCCATTGTAAAGCTGTAACTGTTCTTTCCAAACTGTCTGATAATGACTGCTTAAATTACAATGTTGTAAAAAAAGTGGTTGCTAGAATGTTTTAAGTAACACCTGAAGCTTATAGGAAAAAGTTTGGTGAGCACAGACACAAGGCAGATGAAAGTGTGTGTGAATATGTTGCTGAACTGAGCACTTATTTTCATAGGTAGGTGAATGGATTTCAGGTCATCACTTTTGAAGGGCTGGCAGACCTTTTGGTGGGGGAACGAGCCCTTAGCACTTTGCCTGAGGACATGAGAATCTGGTTAGCTGATAGACAATGCCTTAATGTAGATGAGTTGGACTAGTCCAAATAGATGTCCAGGACCTAGGGTTAAATATTTTAAATGCAACTAATGGGGCCATGTAGCATATAGATATCCACAGAGGTGAGGTGGGGAACAAAAGCTGGGAGAGCCAGTAAGTGGGAATGACAAAATGCCAACAGTAAGTTGTCTTGAGACAACAAGGGTGTCAAACTACCAACCTGCAGATGTCCTGATAGGGAATGACTTTCATAATCCACTACCATGTGTTCATCCAGTTACACGCAGTCAGGCTTGGAGACAAGCATGCAGGTCTGGTAGCCTGGGGGAGGCCCAGGCAGACAGCACACTTGCAGCCAGGAACGGTGAGGTGCTTACTTCAGGGAGGGTGCTACCCTGTAGCAGTGAGACTGAAGGTGAGCCACAGCTGCTTGTGGGTACTGATGTTCCCCTTGGAAAGAGTGACTGCAAGGGTGGAGGTGAGTAGTAGTACCCAGGCTGACAGTGAGGCACCACTGTCAGAGGATGCCAGACTTCCTGTGGAAGGAGAGCTGGGAAGGGTTACAAAGAGAGAGTTGAGACAGGCTCAGCTCTCAGACCCTACATTACAAGGCTTGAGTGAGGTAGCTAGTGAGGCACCTGATTCTCAAGAGAAGCGGGAATCTGTGTACTGGGACAAAAGATTACTGTATAGAGAATGGACCCCTGAGGGAAGGCTAGATGGTGAGAGAATACAGCAGTTGGTAGTGCCTAGAGCCTGCCATCTGGCACTTCTAGCCATAGCCTATGATATTCCCTTTGCAGGTCATACGGGCATAAATCATATAAAGAGATGTATTATGCAGAACTTCTATTGGCCTGGGATTTCCAGAGATGTAACAGGGTACTACAGTACCTGTGAGCAGTGCCAAAAGGAGGCAAGGCAATAGACAAGGTAAAAGTTCCTTTGATGCCTTTGCCTGTGATTGAGGAGCCATTTCAGAGGGTGGCTATGGATATTGCGAGGCATCTGAGTACCGCAAGTTCCACAGGGAAAAGGTATAGCCTAGTGGTAGTAGATTACACCACCAGATACCCTGAGGCAGTGGCTCTGTTCTCCATTGAGAAAGAAAAGGTGGCAAATGTTTTGTTAGAGATTTTCAGCAGGGTAGATTTCCCAAAAGAAATACTGACTGACAGAAGTGCCAATTTCATGTCAGACCTGCTGACTTGTCTGTAGAAGTACTGTTGGGTGAAGCACCTAAAGACCACCCCCTACCATCCCCAGATGAATGATCTTGTTGAGAGGTTAAACTCTACACTCAAGATGATGCTATGGGCATTTGCAGACCAGTTTAAAAGAGACTGGGGCAAACATTTGCCCCATCTGTTGTTTGCTTACACAGAGATTCCCCAGGAATCCACAGGTTTTTCACTCTTTGAGTTGTTGTATGGGGATAGGGTGAGGGGACTTCTAGATTTAATTTGAGATAAGTGGGAGGGTGAGTGTGAATCCCACAAGGACTCTGTTGTGGCATATTTCCTAAACCTCAGGACAAGGTTCAGGGAACTCATGGGCTTGGCCTAGGAGAACCTGCCAGAAGCCCAACAGCAGAAAAATGTCTGGTATGACAGGAATACTCAAGCTAGAGAGTATGCTGTAGGGCAGCAGGTAATGGTTCTCATTCCTGTCAGACACAACAAGCTGCAGGCAGCTTTTGAGGGACCCTACAAGGTGGTAATGAAGGTCAGCGATGTTAACTACATGGTAGAAGTGCAAGGCAGGAGGCAGGGGTACAAATTGTACCATGTTAACATGATGAGACCATACCATGATAGGGAGGACATTGTGCTGAGTATTTGCAGTGGATTGCAGAAAGAGTCAGAGAGGGATCTGGTGACTGATCTCCTCAGTGAGGCTCATACTGACACATCGGTGGAAGGGGTAGCAATGTCCCAGCAGCTATCCCTACCCAGGTTCTTGAAATCCGAGCAGTGTTACAGGAGTTTGGGGACATGTTCACTGGAAAACCAGAGTGCACCCACCTGGTGCAGTACCATGTGGATACAGGACCCCAAAGGCCTATTAAGCACGCCCCATTTAGGGTGCCTGAGAGAGTCAAACAGACTCTGAGGGAGGAGAGACAGGAAATGTTGAAACTAGGGGTAATTCAAGAATCCAGCAGTTCCTGCGCCTCCCCAGTGGTACTAGTACCAAAGAAGGATGGCAGCACCAGGTTCTGTCTGGACTACAGGAAATTAAATAGTCACACAGAGTTAGATGCTTACCCCATGCCTAGGATAAATGAAGCCCTAGAGCAGCTGGGTGGAGCTAAGTATTTTACCACCACTGGTCTTACCAAGGATTACTGGTAGGTGCCCTTGACATCCGGTGCTAGAGAGAGGTCAGCCTTTGTGACTCTTTTTGGCTTATATGAGTTCACAAAGATGCACTTTGGGATGAAAAATTCCCCAGCAACTTTCCAGAGGCTGGTAGATCATATCCTAGCAGGAGCAGGATATTTTGCCCTTGCTTACCTAGATAATATTACCATCTACAACCATTCCTGGTAAGAGCACCTTCAGCATGCCAGGGAGGTGCTGGCCAGACTACACAGGGCAGGGTTGACCATTAAGCTTAGCAAATGTCAGGTGGGTATGTCAGAGGTCTCCTACCTAGGTCATAGAGTGGGGAGAGGCAAGATCAGGCCAGAACTTGCCAAATTGAAAGCATTCATGCATGGCCTGCAGCTGTTACCAAAAGGCTGAAGGCATTCTTAGGGACAACAGGGTATTACAAAAAGTTTGTCCCCAGTTATAGTACCATAGCTGCTCCCCTCACAGATCTGACAAGGAAAAGCAAGCCAGATAATGTAGTGTGGACCCTAGCATTTGAGCAGGCATTCCAGAAGCTTAAAGGAGCTTTGAGAGGACTCCCTGTGTTAGCCAGTCCAGATTAGAGCAAATAATTTATTGTGCAGGTGGATGCTTTGAACCATGTGGTGGGGGCTGTACTTAGCCAGATTTATTCAGAGGGAGAAGAGCACCCAGTGGTTTATCTCAGTTGCAGGCTCCAACCCAGGAAGGAATACATTGCAGTTGTAGAAAAGAAATGTCTAGCCATAGTGTGGACACTGCAGAAACTTCAGCCTTATCTGTATGGAAGGAAATTCACTGTAGTTACAGGCCAGAATCCCTTAACATGGCTATATCGTGCCAGCCAGGAAAATGTCAAGTCACTAAGGTGGAGCCTAGGGTTGCAAGCATATGATATGACAGTGCAGCTCCACAGTGGGGTTAGCAATGCTGATGCAGACAGGGTCTCAAGACAGGGAATGGGGTAAGGTATTCCCAGATAGGCTCAACCCTTTCAAGCAAAGTTTCCCAAGGGCCACTTGAAAAACTAGCTTGAGTTTTCGGAGGGGGGTTGTGAAGGCTGCCAGCCCAGCTAACTAGAATTGTGTAAATAATCCTATATCATTTGTAAGTATTAATATGATCGATAGGCTTGTCTTACAAATGTAAGTCAACTGTATGTTATGTGCTGAGCTTCAAAAATGTAACCACAGTGCACCCTACTGGAAAAGAGCAAAACTCTAAGAAAATAATTTGAATTGTTTATGATGGTGGTTATCTCATCTAGGAGACAGAATGTCTGCAGCTAGAAATTCTTTCTATTCTGGAAACAGAAATAATTACAAGTTTCCAAGATAAAAGTGTTTAACAGTTTTGCGACTTCCAATTCAAGGCAACACTTCTGAGTGATAACAATTTTTAACACAGAGGTGTTATATTATATATTTCTGTTAGCCTGGGAACTAAAGGCAGAAGTGACAAGAATGATGTAATCTGAGATAACCCATCAGAAAGGTTTGTTAGCAATTTAAGAACTATCTCAGAGAGTGAGTCTGTGCATTTCATATTTGTCTTTGGACATAGAAACTTTCACCCAGCACTTCTGCCTGTTTGTTGTTCTGTAAGAAAGACTTATGTTACAGTGATTTCTCTTGGAGATAGATAGGAACTTCGTAAGATTAGATTTTTTTGTATTTATTTGAGATTGTCCTGCAATGTTGTTTTAAATATTTCCTGTGATTCTGAATTCTGTTGTCACTGTGTTGAGTTATTGAGTATTGCCTTGTTCTTTTATTATTTATTATTAAATATATTTAAACATTTTAATTGTGGCTGATTTGTTTAGAAATATTTAAGCTCTTAGAGCACTTGCATATGTATATGGTGACACTGTATAGGCCACTCTTAAATAGCCTTATAGGTCTTGGACACACTTACCAATTGGATAATAGTAGCATTACACAGTAGAATTGGTCACCTTTTAGGAAGGACCTTATAGTAGCTGATAAGAGTGGTGTATATATATATATATATATATATATATATATATATAGAGAGAGAGAGAGAGAGAGAGAATGATATGTGTAGACAGTGTGAGAGAAAAAGGGGATAAAAAGTGAGATAGAGAAAGATAAACAGGGGACACAAGGAAAGGGTTAAGAGAGTGAAAGAGAGGATAGAGATAGACTGTATTTGATATTTATTTATTTATAAGCATAAGTAGGTGATGTTTGTCTTTAATGTATTATCTTAATTGTAAACCATATCATCCTCATTTCTGGGTGACTGTGGTGGTGCAGCGGTTAGCATTGCCACCTCACAGCAAGAGGTTCTCCGGTTCGATCCTTGACTGGGGTGCCTTCTGTGCGGAGTCTGCATGCCCTCCCTGTGGTCGCGTGGGTTTCCTCCGGGTGCTCCATTTTCCTCCCAAAGACATGCTGTAGGTGGATTGGACACTCTAATTTGGACCTAGGTGTGAGTATGTGCATGTGTGTGCCTTCTGTGGAAGTTTGAGTGCCAGGCTGGCAACTTGACACTGTAAAACTCCACTGCCAATCATGAGCGGACAGGTGATATGCTGTGGTGACCCCTAACCAGGAAAAGAAGAAAGAAAATCATCCTCATTTCTATCTCCATTTTGTCTGTTGAGGTTCCATGACCACCTTCACATGGTATGGGCATAACTTGCGTTAGTTGTATTACTATATAGAATGTCTTTTAAGTGTACTTTAATTACTTTTTTAATCACATTTGCATGCATTATTGTTAACTCAGGTTTACATTGCATATGTTCACCATTTGTTCTTGTATGTTTCTGTTTGTTTTGTTACTGTTATCACAGGTCAGCCTGCGACTGGCACTCTGGAACTCCTACTGCCTGATGTCAGAGTCTTTGTAGCCTCTGATGATGATGGAGCTGATGAAAAGACAAGGTCTGTGAGTGCAGATAGTCAGTATGACAGTGAGGATGTGGTTCCCACATCCCCTTCCCAGAGTTTGGACACAGTCAGTATGCCTAAGCATACCCATAGCACAGAGCCATCACCGATAGGACAGGTGGAATGTGACACAAATGATCATGTTAGTCTGGTTCTTCTACTTGCAGGGCTGCAGCATCTTCACTTAACCATCATGAGGATGAAATGCTACAGAGGGGTGTCAGTAGACATGCTTGGAACAGGTGTGCTCTTTGCCCTCCCCTGATGTTGAGGTGTCAGCAGTTGGCCCACAACATATGTGTAGGGCCATCTTGCAAGGATAGTTATGTTCCACCAGAGGCTTGGAAAACAGAGTCAGTGTACTGAATGTTGCACGTTATGACATGTGAAACTGTACCACATTGTTTACTACTAGGAACAGATGAATGACACACTAGATCATGCAGTGTCTGTAATGGACATATGCTGGGTGAAGCTCAGTATTTACATGACCAGAGAACTGCTGCATCTTTGTGTGTTAGCCATCTTGGCTATTCAATATCCTCCTTTCATAGAGGCACTATTTCCACTGCTCCATCAATAATTGATGTGTCTACATCTAGACATGGTAGGCCATGTGGTCATGATTGTGAACACACTCATGATGAGAGCTTATCCAGCAGACATTAGTACCATTCCAATAGTACCACAGCTTCTATCCAGTATCACAGATGCAGCAGTCCATCTCCTGAATGTGGTAGTTCTCGTGTTCGGGAGAGGTGACTACTAACTGAACCCTCTTCCATGCAGGGCTCACACCTAAGCAGGATGCCTGGGTGTAGTACTAGTATAACTGCTTTGTGTTCCAGCAGACCTACACACATTAAAATTCATCTTGGTCATACCAACACACACACACACACACACACACACACACACACACACACACACACACACACACATACACACGCACCCAAACGTGTATATAAACATTACTACTGAATGGGTTTTATAGGTTCATAGGTTGGTACTAGGCTATCGGCCCTAGGGCCTATACAAGCCTAGCCATAACAATTCCCTGGCTATTTCTTCCCAGAATATTTACTTCCCTGGTCCCCTGTCTAGCAGGGTGATTGACATGATCCCCAGGGTGAATTTTCTATCTCCCATCCAATCGTCAAAGTTCCTTTTGAAGAGGACCAAAGAGGCACTCAGTTTGACATGTATGGGCAGTCTATTACAGAGTATGGGGAGTCTCTGGGCCAGGAACCTATCCCTCCAGCATGTTTTGTTCATTGTGATGACCAGGTTTAGATCCCTGGAGCGTGTGGTTCTGAGGGATTGGAATTTCTTTAAGTGTAGCATGTCCAACAGCACTGGGTTTGACATGGCCTTGTATGTTAAGCAGAGATCGCTTCTGAGTAATTGATATGTGACAGAGTATAGCTGGAGTTTTTTTAGACGTTCAGCATAGGGCATCTGCTTTAGGCGTGTGATTCTTTTAGTGAGGTATTTCTGTGGCCTTACCAGTTGTTACAGATGTGTTGTGAGGTACATACCAAACAGTGTTGTACTCCATAATGCGTCTAATCAGGGATGAGTACAGTGAGACAATGACCTCCTTTTTTCTGGATGAAAAGCTTTTAGTGATGAGGTGTGCCACATAGAAGGATTTCCTGACTGTTGTGGCTATGTGGTTATTGAAGTTGAGACCACTGTCCACCTGTGTCCCTAAATCGCTTATCACATTTTCAGGGTTTAGTGTACTGTCACTTATGTGGTAATTCATGGATACATGTTTTTTCCCAAAGGGGATAACTATACATTTCTTGGCATTTAGCTTGAACCCATGGCTCTGGCACCAATCATTTGTTTCTGTAGAGCCCTTTTGTAGAATAAATCCAAAATACGATAACAGCTTCAGAAGTAAAGGCAACACACCAAACCTTGGAGGAAAACTCCTTTTATTCCACCGACTGAGCGCTTTCACCATAAAATGGCTTCTTCAGAGTCAGTGTATTACAAAAATCTTAAACAATATATAGTCAGTTAACAATCTCATCAAACTATTCAATTACTTAATTAATCAATCAATCATTTAAAACAACAGAGTTCAAAGAAACTTTGTAAAGTTCTTTCACCAATTCATTCTAAACTGTCATTGTAAAAATATATACATATATATAATATTAAAATATAAAAAACTATAAAAGTTATAACTTAATAACCTTATAAATCTATAATCAAATTTATTTTTGTTTTTTTGTTTTTGTTTTCAATTTGTATTTATATATTATACATAAATTAGGTATTTTGCCTTCACAGTTACTAACATCCCTATGTATTAAATAATGCTGGCCTTGTATTTCAAAACAGGTTTTATCGAAATGTAGTCATTTATTCCAGGGTATCTGGTGGCATTTAATCTAAATTGCCACATCGTTTCCAATAATGCTACCCTGTTTCCTACATCACCCTCATAATCCAACATTACCCTATCAATTACAAAAAATACAAACTTCTTGAATTCCTTACAGTTAATACTATGCAAATAGAGTGCATTGTGGGAATCCTTGTTCTTTATAGCTCTAACGTGTTCCATCATCCTATCTCGTAACCTACGGGTGGTCATACCTATGTAGAATGCCTCACAGGTAACGCATAGACTCGCATATACTACATTCTTGGTATTGCAATTGCATTTCCCAGGGCAAGGTAACGAATACCCCCACCCTTTGATGCTTATGTTAGAGCCTTCTGCTATATACCTACAGCTCCTACAGTGACCACACTTGGACATTCTTGATGTCTTAATTTTGTCCTCCCTTTCTAGTATCCCTTTCAAATTGTTCCCCTTACTATATACAATCCTAGGTTGAATACCTAGAATACCCTTGATGGCATCACTTAAACAAAAGTCCCACATCCCTCGTAGTGACTTCACTATTTCCTCACTTTTCTCATTGTATTGCAGCACAAAACATGCTCCGAGTTTTTCTGTTCCCTGTCCATCTTGGTTAGTATCTAAGGTGCCATCCATTCTTAAAATAGGTGAATATACAGAACCTCTCTGTTTGTAAACCTCCTTCTTTAATCTCAACAACAACTCCAAAGGGTAACCCCTGTCAATGAACATACCAATCAATTTAAACATCTCCTGTTGAAATATGAAGTCCTCACTAACTAACCTGGACAACCGTGCATCTGTCCCTTTGCCACCCCTTTTCTCTGATGGAATGGGTGGCAACTCTTGAAATGTAAGAGGAATTGGAGTAACTATCCTTCCTGTATATGGAACTAGTCAAACCCCTTCCCCCTTTGCCAAAGCAATGTCCAGATAGTTAATGTTGTCCTTGTTCCACTGATAGGTGAACTTCAAAAAACTAGTGGTTTGGTTTAAATATTCAATGAACTCAATTGCCTGCAACTCATCACCTTTCCATATGATGAGCAAATCGTCCAAGAACCTATTGTATAAAATAATGTGCTCCATGAACCTAGTTGGAAAAACAAGCGTTCTCTCCCACGTCCAGAGTACCATGTTAGCAAAGACAGGGGCACACCTAGCACCCATAGCTACTCCTGAGCGCTGTTGAAACATCTCCCCCTCAAATTTCAAGAAATTGTTCAACAGAACAATTTCCATAAATTCACAAATAACATTAATTCGGTCCTTGTCCACTTTACTACTAACCAACAAACTCTCTCGGAACATTTCCAATCCCTCCCTGTGGGGTATAGTGGAAAACAGGTTTACCACATCAACCGTTAAAAAACTATACTCCAAATACCCTTCCTTGATGTTTCTCAACCTTTCAAGACAATGCCACGAATCTCTAATCACGTGGGGTGCCTCATCCAATACCCTTTTGCACATAAAGTCCACAAAGGATGCCAAGGGTTCAGTCTTAGAACCCTTGGCTGCTACAATCGGTCTAAACTGTAAATTAGACAAACCCTTGTGGACCTTAGGAATCCCAAAGATGTTGGGTAGGGCTGCATTCTTGACCATCAAATAGTCATACTCACTTTCTGAAATGGCTCCTTGAAAGAGAGCATCACTTAAGAATAACTCAATTCTTCTATAAGCGATGTTGATTTCATTCCTCGAAACCCTCTTGTATGTTTCTTTATTCTCCAAGATGGACATCATACTTCCAATGTAGTCAACCCTGTCCATCAAGACCATTCCACCCCCTTTGTCAGGTTTCATACACCTAACCCCTCCTGTTTTCTGAAGCTCTTTTAATAGGGACCTCTCTTGAGCCCCTAAGTTATCAACTGATAACTGTTTCATTCTACAAACTCTCCTGAACTCAAAGTCAAGGAGCCTTTCAAGGGCCAAAACTTCACCACAAGGTGGGGGTATAAACGTACTACGCCTGGAAAGAGATTTACCACTGATGTCAATGTTGTTGTTATCCCCCATATGGTTCTCGTGAAAATAAATTTCTAAATTGAGTTTTCTTGTAAATAATCTCAAATTCACTAATAATTGTGCTGTATCTACTTTAAAATTTGGTACAAAGTTAGTACCTTTCGTGAACAATTCAAAGTAAGTATCATCAATAATCTTGTCAGTGTAGTTGTAAATAAAATAGTCACTCTTCTGCAATACTTGACATACCAACTTAGATGCACTATTATCAGCGTTACCATAAAGCAATTCTGTGCTAGATAGTGAAGGCACATCATTCACTAACTCTATCCCATCTTCACAGTTGTCATCTGTAATTTCATCCACAATCAATTCCCCCAACTCATTGTTGTATGTCGTAACCACACCCTCCTTCACTATGTCAATCTCAGTTAACGTTAGTACCTGTCCATCAATTTGTTTGTCTTGCGTAAATAAGTCCACATCCTCGTTCACATCTTCCCTGTCACTCTCTTGTCTCACACAAAAATGTGTTTCCTTACTCAAAGAGCCCCCTGTAACATTGCCAATCACCTCCCCTGAAGGTACAACATGACTCCCTTCACCAAGTCTGGCAAGGTCCTCACCAGGGCCATGATCAATTAAAATAGCTCGTAATTTTCTTCCCTCCCCCACCCCCTGCGGGGTGTGTCCATAAAAGTTGTTTTCTGTTTCTTGTTCTGTAACCTCTTGGACCGGCGTGGCCCCAGTGGTGATCCCAAAAAATCAACCTCGTCAAGAATTACTTCATCCCTCTCCATGTTTAAAACCCTTGATGTGTCATTGACTTGGTCTAAGTCACAATCGTTGTCATCAATAGCCCCTTGATTCCCTACGTTCTCATTGTAGGCGTAATGGAAGTGAGAACCACCCCTGTTAGTAAATTTACCCGGTGGATAAGCTGTATTGTGGCCATAATCCATGGTGTCCCTAGCCAATTTCTTGGCCTTAATTGCCATGCTTTTTTCTACAAAGGTACCTAACTTCTTAAAAACATTTTTAAACCGGGTTTCATACTGAAAAAATAACAAGTCAGTATTAATGCTGTTATATAACTGTAAAATGTTTTCCTTAATAACAAGTAGTTTTTTGTTGTTACTCTTAATAATAATGTCCAATAAATCAAGTCCCGTTCTGTCACACAAAGCAATAAGTTCAGCATATTCGTCAGTCCCAACATCTATCCCCATAGGGAGCTTCCAAAATCTAAGCCCCTTGGGGACCTGATTCAATTCTTTAGAACGTAACAGAAAAAGATTGTCAAGCTGTATTGCTTTGTATCTGGTGCAAAGCTTCTCGTACCTGTTAATCTGTTCACTAAGGTTTAGAACACTTCCACGCTCCGCCGTACGAACAGCCTTCCCAGTGGAAAATACAGGTTCCTCGAACCATGACAACATATCGTCCAAGCAACCAACACCATCCCTCCTGGCATCCACGGCAGGTTGTTCAAGTGGCGACTCCACTCTCCCATTCGGGGCTTCCGAGGATCCTTCCCGACTGTTGGTATACAAACAAGAACCCGGAACAGCAGTTCTCTGTCCCGGTGGTAAACTGCATTCAACATCCGATTGTGTTTCTCTAATAGCCGTCCTCTGCATAGACGGCCAAACAGGTACATTGCTGCCCAAACAGTTGTTCCTCTGCCGTGACGGCAATACACCCCCAATGTCCGAGAGTGAAACAGAAACAGCCGTTGACTTTTCCGACGGCAAAACGGAACCACCAGTGTCAAAACAAACAGCCCCTTGTCTTGCAAGTTTGTTAGAATTGCAAGCTACCGGGGAATGAAGAGTATACAGCTCAACCTCTGAGCTAGTAGGACTGACAATCTCCGGAACCTTCCCATTTTCACATATGGTGAGCAGCTTGCTCACTCCAGCTAAGATTTGAAGTATGATGTCCATCTTGGAGAATAAAGAAACATACAAGAGGGTTTCGAGGAATGAAATCAACATCGCTTATAGAAGAATTGAGTTATTCTTAAGTGATGCTCTCTTTCAAGGAGCCATTTCAGAAAGTGAGTATGACTATTTGATGGTCAAGAATGCAGCCCTACCCAACATCTTTGGGATTCCTAAGGTCCACAAGGGTTTGTCTAATTTACAGTTTAGACCGATTGTAGCAGCCAAGGGTTCTAAGACTGAACCCTTGGCATCCTTTGTGGACTTTATGTGCAAAAAGGTATTGGATGAGGCACCTCACGTGATTAGAGATTCGTGGCATTGTCTTGAAAGGTTGAGAAACATCAAGGAAGGGTATTTGGAGTATAGTTTTTTAACGGTTGATGTGGTAAACCTGTTTTCCACTATACCCCACAGGGAGGGATTGGAAATGTTCCGAGAGAGTTTGTTGGTTAGTAGTAAAGTGGACAAGGACCGAATTAATGTTATTTGTGAATTTATGGAAATTGTTCTGTTGAACAATTTCTTGAAATTTGAGGGGGAGATGTTTCAACAGCGCTCAGGAGTAGCTATGGGTGCTAGGTGTGCCCTGTCTTTGCTAACATGGTACTCTGGACGTGGGAGAGAACGCTTGTTTTTCCAACTAGGTTCATGGAGCACATTATTTTATACAATAGGTTCTTGGACGATTTGCTCATCATATGGAAAGGTGATGAGTTGCAGGCAATTGAGTTCATTGAATATTTAAACCAAACCACTAGTTTTTTGAAGTTCACCTATCAGTGGAACAAGGACAACATTAACTATCTGGACATTGCTTTGGCAAAGGGGGAAGGGGGTTTGACTAGTTCCATATACAGGAAGGATAGTTACTCCAATTCCCTCTTACATTTCAAGAGTTGCCACCCATTCCATAAGAGAAAAGGGGTGGCAAAGGGACAGATGGTACGGTTGTCCAGGTTAGTTAGTGAGGACTTCATATTTCAACAGGAGATGTTTAAATTGTTTGGTATGTTCATTGACAGGGGTTACCCTTTGGAGTTGTTGTTGAGATTAAAGAAGGAGGTTTACAAACAGAGAGGTTCTGTATATTCACCTATTTTAAGAATGGATGGCACCTTAGATACTAACCAAGATGGACAGGGAACAGAAAAACTCGGAGCATGTTTTGTGCTGCAATACAATGAGAAAAGTGAGGAAATAGTGAAGTCACTACGAGGGATGTGGGACTTTTGTTTAAGTGATGCCATCAAGGGTATTCTAGGTATTCAACCTAGGATTGTATATAGTAAGGGGAACAATTTGAAAGGGATACTAGAAAGGAGGACAAAATTAAGACATCAAGAATGTCCAAGTGTGGTCACTGTAGGAGCTGTAGGTATATAGCAGAAGGCTCTAACATAAGCATCAAAGGGTGGGGGTATTCGTTACCTTGCCCTGGGAAATGCAATTGCAATACCAAGAATGTAGTATATCACGAGTCTATGCGTTACCTGTGAGGCATTCTACATAGGTATGACCACCCGTGGTTCTGAGATAGGATGATGGAACATGTTAGAGCTATAAAGAACAAGGATTCCCACAATGCACTCTATTTGCATAGTATTAACTGTAAGGAATTCAAGAAGTTTGTATTTTTTGTAATTGATAGGGTAATGTTGGATTATGAGGGTGATGTAGGAAACAGGGTAGCATTATTGGAAACGATGTGGCAATTTAGATTAAATGCCACCAGATACCCTGGAATAAATGACTACATTTCGATAAAACCTGTTTTGAAATACAAGGCCAGCATTATTTAATACATAGGATGTTAGTAACTGTGAAGGCAAAATACCTAATTTATGTATAATATATAAATATAAATTGAAAATAAAAACAACAAAACAAAAATAAATTTGATTATAGATTTATAAGGTTATTAAGTTATAACTTTTACATTTTATATTTTAATATTATATATATGTATATATTTTTACAATGACAGTTTAGAATGAATTGGTGAAAGAACTTTACAAAGTTTCTTTGAACTCTGTTGTTTTAAATGATTGATTGATTAATTAAGTAATTGAATAGTTTGATGAGATTGTTAACTGACTATATATTGTTTAAGATTTTTGTAATACACTGACTCTGAAGAAGCCATTTTATGGTGAAAGCGCTCAGTCGGTGGAATAAAAGGAGTTTTCCTCCAAGGTTTGGTGTGTTGCCTTTACTTCTGAAGCTGTTATCGTATTTTGGATTCATTCTTTGCTGGTTGCCCTACGTGTTGGGATATTTCATTCATTTGCATTTACCTTTTGTAGAATATCCACATAATTTGGGGATTCAATAATGGCTCCCAGTTTGCAGTCATCTGCAAACTTTGTTAGCCAAAGTCCCTTAGTGCTGGCCTGTACTTCAGAGAAGTAGATGCCAAACAAGAGTGGTCCCAGGACTGAACCCTGAGGTACTCCACTTGTCACTTGTCTGGAGCTGGATTTTGAGTCGGCTGCTTTTACAGTGTGGGTTCTGTCAGTAAGCCAGTTGGCAATCCATCGAGTGACGTAGGGATTAATGTCCAGCTTAGTAAGTTTATCTATGATTCCAGAGTGGGGGGTGGTATTGAAGGCTTTGGCAAGGTCCAGATAGGCTGTGTGGGCTAACTTACCCTCGTCCATGGCTCTGGAGACTGATTCGAAGAAGTCATTCAGGTTGAGGAGGCAAGATTGGCCCTTTATGAAACCAAACTGGGTGGGGTCCAGTATTTGAAGGTTGCCAATGTCTTTGTTTATAAGTTCCATTGTAATGCGTTCCATGGCTTTGCAGATCAGGCTCGTCAGACTGATGGGACAATACTTCCCGGGATCCAAGGTTGATCCCCCCTTGTAGAATGGGATAACTGTAGCTATGCACCACTCCTTGGGCACGAAGTCTGAGGTGAGGCCATGATTAAACATGACACTTAGGTGAGGTGCCAGTTAATTTTGCAGTTCATGTAGTACACAGCCCAAGATGTTGTCTGGTCCCATGGATACTGTATTCTGAGCTTGGGAGAGTGTGTTTTTGCACTGGCCCTGGCAATGGATACCAACTGTTAACCTGATCTGTCACACTCACTTCTTTGGTGTTAGGCTTGCCCTCATGTTAACCCCCCCACACTCAAATGATGATGATGACTGTGCCCTGAGCTTTGCACATTTTTTGTGACTTATTGTTATATATGCCTTATGCACACAGTGGATTGATAATGCTTGCTAAGGCAAATACTTGCTTTAATGAAAAGTATATATATATATATTTTTCATGATGATCAATTTCAAAAATGATTTTGTTATGGTTTTCTTGATCCCAATTTTATTCGTATTGTATTCTTAGTAATGCAGTCCTGTGACACAGTCATTATTGCTTGCTCATAAACTTGTGCAAATTATGCTAAAATTGCCCTGGTCACTGTTTGGGGTGTGCACATTGCATAACTTTAATACATGGTGCACAGTACTGGGCAAACTAACATTTATATTGCATATATCATACATGAGTTACAGCTGCCATCCCTGTACATCTGAGCAATGTTTTTATTAATCTTAGTGAAGAACAATGTTTGCATAAAAGGGTAGTCATCTATCTCTTCTTTACAGGTTCATGCTGGTACAAGTTGTGTCTTCTGGAGCTGACCCTGTCTGCTGCTCAAAAGAATACAAATATTACATGACTAGGTAAAGGCTGCTGAGTTTGAATACATCACTTTTACTGTCTGTATGCATTTAACTTCTTAGGATTTCACTTAGGCATTAAGTATGTGTGGGTTATTTATGGGTGTCATGAGCCAAGGCTCTAGTCATAACCTGCATCCCCTCCCAGATACCCTTGTGGAAAGTCACCTCAAGCAAACTTTATATACAAGTCACATGTGTGCCATATGAGTGAGTCATGAATACTGACATAATTACCTGCACACTCATTGTAGAGGATCCCTTTTGCATTACAAACTAACTACCTGACAGTTGATAGAGTGGTATCCTGTCATTGTGTCCTAGGCATTGCATCTATTTCAATGTGTCTGCAGTCTATGAACCCAGAACCTCAAGGAAGTGTGCTATGGCATAGAAATTTTACCTGGGTATAGCTCCCTCTTCTGGGGTATGTGCAAACCAAATATGATCCTGTTCATGTTCTAGCATTGCATTTAAAACATATGTAATATTGTGAAGGATGGGGACTGTGACACTCCTAAAATATCCCCTGTGGGTCTGTGAAAAGTGCCTCTAGCTAGTATTTGTGATATTACACATTCTTTGGCTTCCACTAGAATGGGTTCTTCACAATGTCCCCAGTGTCTAAGTTGAGGGCAGCAGAGGTTGCATATTTCCTTCAAGGTATCACTGTCCACCCTGTAGTGCTCTGCAATTTCTGTATCACGAACCCCTCAATAAATCAAATGGGATCGGAACAATCTTCTCCTTCTAGGCTGAGGTCTGGCAGCAGCAGGACTTTGTATTAAAACCTATTGCACATGGAGGTTGATAACAGAAGGAGCAATCCTAACATTTCCTTCTAAGTTTGTGTCCTTGGCTGTAATCCAAAGAGTATTGGAATTAAGTCCAAACAGGAGTGTGGCATATCCGTGCATACTTCATGCATTCCTAACTAGCTTAGCCATGATGGATTACTTAATTAACATATATTTCAGCTACTTATGCCTTCACTCATATATTCTGCCAGCTTCCCTTGTTTTGGGTACATGTGCAAAGTGCAGAAATGGTTAAAGTATACCAAACAGAGCTCTTGCATGTTTGTGATGCACGCACATGCTTAGCACCAAGTGTAGACGGCCACAAATCTAGCCCTAAATCAATCATGTTACTGCAATGCATTAAAAATAAAATCCCATATGTAATAAGCTATCCTCCTCTCCCTTCTCTTCAATGACACTTTCTTCTTCTAGTGACATATACAATAGCATTTTTTTCCATGCAGCTGCCAAATGATTAGCATGATGATGGCTTTAAAATTCATCTTTGTGTTAGGTATACCTTCCTGATCAGCAGGAAAGAGTACTTTTTGACCTCATATACTTTATGGATCTGCATATGCATTAGGACAAATACTCTGTTGCCACTTGTTTCTAAAACAAAGATGCTAAAAAAACTTTATCAAACAAACTTTAGACTTATTTTCTTTTCCATGGGGTAGAGGCATCTTTCTCAACCTCTTAGCACCAGAATTCTAGACAAAGCCAAAAATAATTGGAGATAAAGACCCAAAATCAGGGACAAATTTTAAATATTGCTCTTACAAACTTAGAAAGTTGCTAGAACAACATGTTTTGCATTAGGACACATGTTCTGAAGAATATGAAGTCTAAAATTCATAAGTCTATTATTACTTAGGTTTCCACAATGATTTACTAGAAAATCACAGATATTTTGAGGAACATTACAAAATATAAGGAAAACAATCTGTACATTCTACAAAAATCTGGATAGTTGGGAGGTATGGGATGGGGGGATGATTTAAGGAATAAATGACCAGAAAAATACACGGGCATCTGTGTTCTCTTTCCTGGTTGTTGGATTAATCACCATGTAGCCAGTAAGGTGTCACTCATCCATATAACTCCAGGAACAAAGACACTATGTACCAATCCATTTTATAGCGTCATTTTTGTTACATTTCAATATGCAGCCATTACTTATTCGACAATACAGTGACAGGTGACTTCAGCTACTGTCTCATGTGCTTGACAGTGTGGACAGGTAGGATGTACATGCCTATGCTCTGGGGAAGGGAGAATACTGATCTGGAGATTTTATTAATTTCTATACAGGAATACTCACCAAGCTGGTTCCCCATAAAGCAAAGAAATAAAGCTTCTTGATAGTAACATTACTATAAAATGCAACCACTATGAGGGCAACACTGATTTCTTTTTTTATCATCAGTTTTGTCGTGTGAAATTGTGAACAAGAAATATCATTCCTGTTCTAAAGCAAGTAATGATTGAATACTAACACAACAAACAGTTGCGGCAGTTCCCGTGACACACAGGAAAGGACCTGTTGATATCCTTTATGTTTCAGTCTAGCATGTGCATCAGAGACAGTAAAGTTCATGTTGCAAACTACTGCAAAAAATAAAGAAATAAATTAAACACTGAAAGAGTAAGCAGAGTTTCATATCTTGTGATACTGTTTTCTATTAACAACTGAAGCTATGGATCAAAAGTTTGCTGAGGCATTTATTTTATCATATTGAATTTGGAGATTAAGCATACAAAAAGTCTGTGGTATTAAAGATATTCAGCTGTACTCAAAAGTTTGCAAATTATTCATCTTTGTCATATTGAGAACTGAAGTAAAAAAACGAATAAGAAGTTTAAAGTACAGGATATGAAATGGGATGAAGTAATAGCCAGAGAAATTGAAACAAAGTTAAGAAAAGGTTCTAATTGGAAAATCCCAGGCCCAGATGGAGTACCTAACTTCTAATTAAAAGTGTTAACATCTTTGCACCAAGATTTAGCTATCAAAAAGACACCCCAAGCCGACACCAACCTGGCTAAGCAATGCCTCTACTTAAGAGTGAACCTGTAAGCTACCCTAAAAATTATAGACCAATAACTTGCCTTTCGACAATGTATAAACTATACTCTGGAACTGATGCCTACAGAGTTTATAGTCATTTAGAAGAAAACTCAATTATGGCAATAGAACAAAAGGGCAATAAAAGAAAGTCATATGGAACAAAGGATAATTTGCTGTTAAATAAAGTCATAGTGGACAACTAAAAAAGGGGAAGAATCTAAGTATGGCATAGACTGACTACCAAAAAAGCATTTGATAGTATTCCACATTCATGGATAAAAAAAATGCTTAAAAATGTGTAAGATATGCCCTTGACTGATTGACTACATAATAGTGACTGGGAAACAGTGGCAGACCACTTTGCAATTAAGCCATGATAAAGGACAAATTATTATTCCAGGGATAAAAATTTGGGTCTATATTAAAAGACCGAAGAGGTGTTTCAGCGAACACCTCTTGGTCGACACGTAATGAGTGAACGCACTAAAATGCTCAAAACAGCGGTTTCTTTCCCTGGGAAAGAAACCGCTAGCACAAACACACACACACACACACACACACACACACACACACACACACACACACACACACACACACTTTAAAACATAACAACGTGGGCGGCTGTGCCCCCCCCAACTAAATATACCAACTCCAAGATCGCACTACAGTGAGGAAAGGGGCGAACACACGGGGATGGCTAAGTGATTTCTTTCCCAGGGAAAGAAACTGCTGTTTTGAGCATTTGCGCTTTAGTACATTCGCTCATTATGTGTTGACCAAGAGGTGTTTGCTGAAACACCTCTTCTGTCTTTTAATATAGACCCAAAAATTCAAAGGAGGATATTCCAGGGTGAGTCTCTGTCACTGCTACTATTCTGCCTTCCCCTGAACCCATTAAGCTGTCTACTTAACAGCTTAGGCCCATAGCTGGCCTTAGGCATAGGTCAACTAGGCAGCCGCCTAGGGTGCCACTTTAGTAGCAGCACTTTTACAGTATTTATTTGGTGTAGGTAGACCAGGTTGGGGGCACTGGGTGGTGTGGTGGGGGGTGCCATGGTGCCCTTTTGCCTACGGCACCAGTTGACCTAAGGCTGCTCCTGCTTAGGCCATGGCTATAATTTGGCTCCTAGAAAACAACAAAGTGTAAAGACTTCTCATCTTGTCTTTGTTGATTATTTAAAACCGTATAGCTCATCAGATGAGGAACTGAAAGCATAACCACAAGTTGTCAAAACTTTTCAGATGATATAAGAATGCCATTTGGTCTTGATAAATGTGCAAAAGCAACCATTAAATCAGGAAACTGCAGCACCAAGAAAACATCTGATTGGGACAAGAATGTAATATAAAAGAACTAGAGCAAGAGGGAGTGTATAAATATTTGGGAATTGATGAAGGATTAACAACAAAACATGAACAAATGCGAATAAAACTTAATAAGGAACACTTTAGAAGACTTAAATTAATCCTGAACACAATGCTGACATCTAGGAACAGAATTCAAGCTATAAACCAATTTGCTCTTCCTGTCATAACTTACAATTTTGGAGTGACTGACTGGCCCCAAAATGTGCTGGATAGATTAGACAGGAAAACAAGAAGGATGCTTCATCCTCACCAAATGATTTATAAAAATCAGTACATACCAAATGATTTATAAAAATCAGTACATACCAAGATTATATATTCCCTGTTCTGAAGGAGGGATGGGCTTCCTTGAAATTGATTACATGTATAGATCTGCAATTGTGGGACTGCACACATATCTGCTGACCTCACAAGACCCAAAATGTAGTGAAAGTTTTGAAACATGAGGAGAATAAATCTAAGATGACTTCCCTGGTTAGGCCATCAGAAGCATATTGGAGTCAAATAGGAATGGAAATCAAACACAAGTAGATAAAAATCAGGCAGCAACTGAATGTGTCAAACAAACAAATAAAAAAAAAAAGAATATAAGGTGAAGGACCAGAAGAGAAGGCAAGAAATTTGGAAAATGCATAAATATAGTTGCAAGTATAGAAAACTTCTGGAAGAACCTCATGTTGATAAGGAACGAATGCAGGAATGGTTAAGGAGAGGTGAATTCAAACCAAGAGATGAAAGGTTAATATTGTCGGCACAAGATGGTGGGCTTCGTACACGTTCATTTAGAAAGTCCATTGAACATGTGGTAGAAACAGACAAATGTAGGTTTTATAAAACTGAACTGGAAGCAGTTGCACACACCATTGCTGGTTGCGACTTACTAATTACAGAAGGACTGTACACTGAAAGGCATAGTAATGTGGCAAGACTGTTGCACTGGAGATTGTACAAACATTATTGTATTGAAGTGGCTGAAAAAACATTGGAAACATGAGCCACAAAGCATTATAGAAAATGATGAAGTCTACATCACATGAGGATCATCCTTTACCAACAGTTCAAAAGACAGATGCTAGAAAACTGAATATAGTGGTCCAAGGAAAGAAGACAAAAGTAGCATTGATCATTGAAATTGCTACACCCAGTGACTGCAGAGTCTGGCATACAGAAAGACACAAAGTCATAAAATATCAGGATTTGCAGACAGAAACAAGAGCAATATGGAAGAAAGATACCTAGACAGTTCCAATAGTAGTAGGAGCAATGAGTCTTTTAAAAAAGAATCGACAATCATATTTAGATATGTTACCAATACATGTAACTCCATACGAATTGCAGAAGGAGTCATTACAGGGCACATTGTGGGTGTTGTGAAAAATCACTTCTGCCTGACATCAAAGATTGAAATAATACTAATTTCATAAACTTTAATTGTACTTTGACTTAGGAATGGGGTTCATCCCCATCATGGTATTAGAAACCCAAAAGATTTGGAGAAATTAAAAAAATATAGAGGACTGACTGCAAGCATACAAGAAAAATAGCACTGGCGTCACAGTATTCACCTAGACTCAAACATTTACTGAGATATTTGACTTTACCATTCTGAGTTCTGACTTAAAACATAAAATAAAAAAAGGATCATATTGTAGTGTTTATCTGGACTGAAAATTGTGCTGTGGGATTAGTCTTTATTATTTTGACATTTGAGAAGAGAAAAAATAATAAGATGATTAGTGGGAAATGAACCAAGTGACAACGGAGCAAGAAGGAGGCAGGAAACAGAGAAGAAGTAGATTGGTGCTGATATAGAGAAGGACCAGAACCACTGAGTGTTGTCATTACTGAGCTGGAAAGTATTGGTGGTAAGAACAATAAACTGGTTGATTTATTGGGGCAATCTGTACCAAGTGGCAACAGCACTATTATGTGGTCTGAAGTGACAAATTAGAGATTTCCTTTTGAAATGCCTGTGACAGTAGAGGACAGTGTGTCTGGGCAGAGAATTCCCAGCAGAAGGGATTTAGTAAATTGCCAGTGTTGTCATGAAGATGGCAGCAATGTCAGCAACAGCAGTGAGGAGAGAGGGAGGGAGCGAGGGAGGGAAGGAAAAAGAAAAAACAGGAAGCAGATATTTTGTTAGGAGTTATGACTTGGTACTATTTCTGGAGACAGGAACAGAAAAACAGGACCGCTTTTCTGTCAATTGGGTCAGCAGTATACATTAAAGGGGACAGCTTTGTGGTCTAGGACATATAAGTAAGACCTTTGGGTTCTTTGGCAGCACTATCGTGGTAACCATAGATGTGGAAGCTTGGTATACTGTGCTTCAACATCAGTACTGCATATAGGTCATCATATAATCATATCTGAAAGACAGGTCAGCTGGAGAAACTGAGATTCTGGGTAAGCTTTTGGACAGCCTCCTCAGTAACCACTATTTCACTTTCCATGGAGAGATCTACAGACAAGCCAATGGCATAAACATAGGTGAAGCCATGGCACCCAGCTTGGCTAACTTAGCACTAGGGAAATGGGAGGAGTAGACAGTGTTTTAAAGTAGGTTCATGGATTCCATGAAATGTTATCTACACTTTATAGAAGACATTCTTATCATATGGGAAGGAGAAGAATCCACCTTGAAAGATTTGTTTTGACTTCATTAATCAATGCACTAACTTCCTAAAATTCACGTGTGACTGCAAAACAGCAGTTAACTTTCTGGATCTCATCATAATTAAAGATCTGGAGAAGGGTACTCTAACTAACAATTTGTTTAGGAAACCCACTTAGGTAAAGATGCTCCCATACAATAGCAACATGCACCCTTAAATCACAAAAAACAATGTTGTATAATTCCAGGGAATGAGGATTGTGAGAGTTTCAAAAGAAAATATTTTTTCACCAATCTAATGAACTTACAAAAGGACTTTTTTGTCAGAGGCTATAGGGTGCTTCACATCATTCTGGATCCAATTAGAACTCTGAAGAGACAAAATGACCCAAGCCTAAATGAGTCCCCAGGTAGGATTACTAGGAAGTTTCAAAACAGTTATAATGACAAAAATGACGAAAAGGGAAAAAACAGCGTGACTTTAACATTCATCACTAACTATAAAGTGATCTGTAAACTAATTACAGACAGCTGGAACATAATTTCCAACAACAAATAGCTGGAAGAAATACTTGCTCCTGGGCCCACTTTTGTATTAAATAAGCACAAATAATGTGAGATACTGGGTGGAGAGCAAAGGCAAACCCATGGAGGAAAACAGTGGGACCTTCAAATGTGGACCACCCTTTTGAAAATATCTGAGTAACTCTGACCATTTCTATTGCTCCAGCTCCAGCAAGATTTATTGGGTGGCAAGAGGTGATTCTAATGCTCAGTTTATTGTATACAGGGCCTAATGTGTCACTTGCTGAAGTTTTTACATGGGCAAAATATTAACAAACGAAAGATTATAATGGCCCTGCATTTATCGGACATGAGACTTATTAAAGTACACACAAATTCACTGGCAAAGTACCACCTTGAAAATCCTGGTCATGAAAGATTCAGTTTTCAAGTAATGGATAAACAAGAGATGGGGCCTCTTGAAGGCAACAGGAATGCCATCTTAGAGAACATGGAGCTCCACTGGATCATCAAGCTGGATACTTGCCAACCATTTGGACTCAATACTTGCATTTCTAGAAAAAGTGTTTAAATCACAGTCTGTTTTATTGAAAAGAAGATGAATGGGTCCAGAAATCTACAAAACGTCTGATAAAAAAGTGGGCACCTAAGCACTTATACTGCAATACTGATTTCAAAGATGGATCTGAAGAAGCCATATGGCAAAAGTGTTTTTAAAATGTAAAAATGTTAGGGAATACTTGGTATCTCAAGCAGGACAATTTGTTTAATTAAAGTAGTAACACAAGCTTTTGTTTAAAGAAAGGAAAAAGGAATTATCTTGCTTGAACTGTCTTTGTTGCCATTGGACTTATCTTGAATATGGTTAACTGATATTGATATGTTACACAAGCATTGCAACAGGATAGGGGAGGATTAGCCACTGTGGATACCCCACCCCAGTGATAGACATTTAGTCATACTCAAATGAGGTGTGCTTTACTTACCCCAATTAAAACACACCCCAATTTGTATGTATTCAAATTAGGTGTATTTTACCTCCAACAATTAAAATGCCTGCTATTCTGACCCTTCCCCTCACAAAGCTCTTATAACCTGGGCAGAGACTTGACTGCAAGAATGCTCATTCATCTGTGAAGACTAAATAAAATAATTCTTCTAAAAACTGCATCAGTTGCCTTATTCCTCAGGAGAGGAGGGGTAGATAAGCTAATTACAGTTGGCTGCGAGTCAGATTTGCCTGTATCCTAAAGAAAGTCTTGCTATCTATTGAATAGTGGGATGCCTCAGATTCCTTGCTTGCTAAATATAAAAAGTTATGTAATTTACCATAATTTATTAATGCAAATAATAATACTGAACCTGTTTTTGCTAGAACCATTGAAGAACAAACTTTCCTGGCATGTATTTATCTAAACATATCACACAACTCGAGACCTCCAAGATTTATAGCTAGAATGTTCAGTGTCCTAAAAAATCCTAATTATCAATAAAAATTGGCATCCCTTTCTCTGTGCTCAGTCTCTTACAGACTCCTCCTTGGAGATTTACGTCTCACCTTTTGTGTCAAATACTTAGCTAAAGGCACTAAATCTTCATCAGCAGATAAATAAGACATGGTGGCACCTCTGGAACAAACTTCCACTAGAGTCAAGCAGAGTATTACCCTTGTCAACTTCAAGGTAAACCTAGAAAAATGGATGGGCAGCCTCACATTCTCTTCTGGTCCATCTTGTCTTGCCTTCCTAAAGCCTAGAGGGAAATTTTGAATAGTTTTTTCTGGCTAGGCTTCAAATACTCTGTAGATTGATTGTATATGAACCTATATCAGCAGTGACTGTGGGATACAAAATCCTAGTCCTACACCAGAGCTGTGTCACCATGTGGCATCACACACAGTACACCTGACTGTTGTGGATTAAGCCTATTATGAGCCAGTTTTGAGCGAATGTTTGTGAATTGCACTTTTATTACATTGTGCACTTTACCTGAGCTACTTTAAAAGGCTCGTACAACATTTTGCACTTGCATGAGTACTTGCAGGGTGAATGTGATTGTAGATTGATATTCTCTGTAGGGATATGGGGTAAACTACTGTCAAATAACAGCATATTGGTGCACTGATGTGCAGAAATGGAAACATATCTATGTACAGCACTGCTGGTACATTGCTTATATGCCAGAATTCATATTGTAATACCATCCAGCCATGAAATGTATATAAGCTCTAAGTTATGGTGACACTGGTCATTCTAATGAGGGGCTCAAAATGCATGTCTTGTGTTGACTATTGTCAAACTATGTCAACAGGAGTGTGCTATCATTTATCTCTGGACAGTAACCTCTAACATGGTACTTGCTTATGAAGACACAAAGTGTGGCAGAGCTCCTAGGTGGTGCTCCAAATATAGTAAAGTATTTCTGCACTTTATGTACAACCATCACCAGAGACATTTGCTGTGAGACTCTTATGATTGTCAACAGTGTATGCTGGGCAGGGTAGTGACCTGAGCAGGCATAATGCTGACCTTCATTGTCAACAGGAAGAGGAGGTCTGAGAGATGCTCAGTACACAGGGGCACAGGAAAATAATTTTCTTGGGTGGCGAAAGCCAGGGTAACTTTTTGGCTAGGTTTGTATAGGCCCTAGGGCCGATAGCCTAATACCTACCTATGAACCTACCTATGAACATATGAACATATTCACGGCAGGTCTCTGCCATATTATTTCGGATATAGTTAAGTGATCCCTTGCTGGACATTTAATTGGCAATACTAATGTTTCTAGTTTTATTTTTGGCTCCAAAGCATTGTTCTGTATGGCATGCTTCTCAAGTCCCCCAGCCATCAACAGGTTTGACAGCCTCTGATTTCTCTTCCACAACTATCTTCACTTGTAGGCTAGGACCCGCACAGACTGTGAGGTTCTCTAGAGAGGGGATCTTGCCATCTGTTGCATCTATGACCTACTCTGGTTTCCCCTCTCCCATGTAGTCTGCAGTATGTCTGTGGGTTGGGTGTGTGATGAGAGTGGCCTTGTGTTTAGCTCTTCCTCACCTTCAGCTCAGTCAGTCTTTTCTGTGTTTTCCAGTTTGAAACACTCCCCCTTCTCATGTCCCCAGACTCCACTATGATTTGTAATGCAGGAAACACCTGTAATGCCACACTTCCTCTCTGGGTTGGTAAAGCCTAACCTTCCTTCCACTTCATTCAGATACCCGAGTTGTTAATCGAACTCAGGCTGCCAGAACTGTAGTCAGAACTTTATCCCTGTCTGCCACAGAAATAAATATACTTCCATTTCTTTTTAATATTTTTCAGCTCAGAAGCAGACTGCATTGAATAAGCTCCTGTATCAGAGGAAAATAGAGCATCTTTGAATATGCAATGGTGAGTGTGCTTCCTGTCATCTTATAGCTCATTTTGTTTAGTACAGTAGCATGGAATTGCTCACTGCTATAAATCTATAGAGGTAATTGTACCACCCTTGTATGACAGTAATGTGTATAATGTGGGGCACAGCATTTGTATATATGATGACTAATTGCTCATATACACACACTGCATGTTCAGGCGGTCCTCATATTCCACATTTGCATGCATTATTGGAGCTCATTCTGCTGGTACATCATGTCCACTGCCACAGTGCCTGACATGGAAGCTGTGGTATTGTACTGTAATCACTATTGCAGACAGAGTGTTAGGGCATACAGGCAACCAGGTAAGCATATCTTCATATTGACTGAACCTAGGTCCACCATACGCTAATGCAGGTGCTACTTCAAACTGGTATACCTATAACATTTGTGTATAACAGCAGTTTCTCTATGCTGCATAGCAGCCTACAGTCCAGTGGTTGCCAGTTGTATGTAAGTAGCTACCTGTGTTGACATGACCTGTATATCTGTCTGTGGTACACCTCACTGAAACCATATGCACATTGGCCTGCATATATTTTAATGATGAGCAAATCTGCAAGGTCTGTCTTTGTCTCTGTCTTGTACAACATACCAAGAGGAGCATACTTGCACATATCCTCTATGGCCTGTTATGGCAATCAGCACCATCCTGATGTTGTCATTGCTCCCACTCAAACAACTACCTCCAGGCAAACAATACAATGCCACTGCAGCATTGTACATACATCATCCACTGGGGATATTTGATATTATGTGCATAGTCAGCATTATGGGCCATAGCATAAGTTCATATCTAGCAGCTGTTTATCCTCCTGTAGGCTGGTCATGATGACAGTAATGTGCTTCTCTCTCTCTCTTTCTCTCTCTCTATGTCACTATCCTTCTTTTATATATTTATTTGCTTATTTTTTTTTAATTCTCTGTCTATTTATGTTACTAATTTATGCAGCATCTGCCACAGCTTTGACTATGTTGTTGCAAAGGTCGCTGTCTGTCCACTGTGCTCAATCATCTCTTATTGACTCACAATCTGTCTTCATAGTGATGGGGAGACTTATGGCAGAGGGATGATCTGTAGGTGTATACAATTGCTTTTGTCAATCATTTACAAAACTTCAGTCATTGGCTTTGGTGATGACCCATGTTGTTCACATTTGATTACCTAGCATGAGTTGGAGCCTATGCCCCAAGGCAGGGTTGTGATGGTGAAGAAAAGAGAGCATTCAGACAGCAGTTGTAGAATCTAGCATATAAAGCAGGATGACATGAATTAGTGGTGATAACAGGTGACCTGAATGTACAGCTGGATAGACAGAACAGGGTATGAGGACTGCCTTGATCCACATGAGTGGAGCAACAGAAATAAAATAGGAGTGGCCATTCTAGACTTCTGTCTTGCAAATTGCTTAATGGTGGCCAACACATGATTCAGTAAGAGAGACAGTTACAAGATCACATACAGAAGAGGTCAACATGCAACTCACATAGACTTCTAGTAAGGAAAGAGCACTGGGGTAGAATCAGTGATTACAAAGTCAACCGCAATGAAACAGTCATCTCACAACATAAACCACTATTTGACACAATATGCTACAAGCAGTGGTCAGAAAAGGCTCTCAAGTAGACAGCGACTAAACTGAAGACCTTGAAGGTGACTAGAGAAAAAGCACAGGGTTTCAGGGAAATACTCAGGGTTGTAGTACCTCAGGAAGTAGAAAAAATAGGTGCAGATGAAGATGAAGAATATTGGTACCTCAAAACAGTATGTGTGATAACTACAGAACAAGTATATAGCTGAGTTAGGTATGGATATAAGGTACATAAGAAAAGCTGATGGTCTAATGCAGAAGTCCAGGAAATCATAAAAAAAATGAGTGCAGGGAAAAGTTGGATATAGAAATGACAGACCATGCTAAAAAGGAATACTGACTGGTTAATAAAGAGGCTAAGAGAGGAGTTGCAGAAGCAAAGACCAAGGCATCAAAGGCACTCTTCCAATTTCTAGAAAATGACTTGGTAAATGGCACAAATAAACTCTGTCAGGTTGCAAGGCAAAGACAGAAAAATAAAGAAACTAGTGAGGCACCCTTCTTAAGGGATGCCAAAAACAACCTACTCACTAGGCCACAAGGAAATAAAGGCAGATGGAAGAAGTACCTTCATCAGCTTCTGAATGAAAAAAAAAACACAGAAGCTGTACTGCCCTGACAGCCTACTGTGAAAGAAGAGGAGGAGTCCACCCTCGAAGAAGTAAGAACAGCACTAAGGAAAATGAAGTTGGGAAAAGCAGAAGGTTCAGATGAGGTCACAGCAGATATTATCAAGGTGTTGGGTGATATAAGGGAGAAGTAGCTCTTGAAGGTACTCATAGCAGTAAAGAGAGACAGGCATATCCCAGATGACTGGAGAATAGGCATACTAGACCAGTTTGGATTCATATCAGGGTGCAACACAACTGACCTGATGTTTGCAATGAGACAGATAGTTAAGAAGCTAGAAATGAGGAAATAATCCAACTGGGCAATCCTAGATTTGGAGAAACCATATGACAATGTCCCAAGAAAGTGGATTTGGGCAGTCCTGCAGTTGGTTGAAGTCCCAGAAACACTGGTAGAATTAATGCATGTAAGTACAAATAGTGTTCAGTCTCATAGAGGGGTTCCCAGTGGGAATGAGCATGTATCAGGGATCAGCTGTGATTCCACACCTGTTCATACTGGTGATGAACTACTTCAAAAACAGGTTGGAAGGGACAGATAAAGAAAGTTGCTGTATGCAAACAAAATGCCATTATACATACTCTGAGTAAGAATGTCGGCAAAGGATACAGGAATGGAATGCAAAACTGAAGGCATATGAGATGAAAATGAGTACAGATAAGATAGAAATCATAAAGAGCTGAGAAATGAGATAGAAGGGAAAATAGTGGAACAGATTAACAACTTCAAGTATCTGGGAGGGGTGGTAGAGGAGAAGAGAAGTCCAAAAAGGAGGTCAAATCTAGAATCAGAGGGGCTGCAGCCAACTAACACAGATTGTCAGGGGAAGCATATGACAAAAGAATGCCAAATGAGCTGAAAAGTAAGGTGTACAAAACAGTGGTACAACCTGTGCTATTGTGTGGTACAGAAACCTGGGCAGCAAAGGCAGAGCAGTTGAGGAAGTTAGAGGTGACGGAGATGAAGTGCCTGGGATGGGAAGTAGGATGCACACTTGGGACAGATGAACAAATGAAAACATCAGAGCAGCAGCAGCCAAAGTGAATCCAGTTGCAGAGAAGATCAAACAGAATAGATTACCTTGATTTGAGCACATGCAGAAAAGCAGAAGACAGTCTGGTAAAGAAGATTTGAGACACACAATAAGAAGGCAAGAGGAAATGAGGATGTCCAGCAAAAACAGATGGATGGATTGTATAAGAAAAGACCTGCAATAGTCAAGCATTACTGTTGAAGAAGGTAGGAAAGTGGCCGTGAATTAAGAGAGATGATGACAGTTGACTTGACACCACAACTCAATGTAGATAATGGATAAAAGGGGGTTGATGATGAGTTGGAGAATAAGGTGACAGAGTTTATGGACCAGCACTTTGATGGCTGAATTGGCCACCTGGAGGGCTCCTTGTGCAGCTTGTACTGTCATACCTCTGTCTTGCATTGACTTGTGTACCTTTTGAGGCATGGACCAGTGGGGAAGGCTGTCAGGGTGGTGAATGACCTCTTACTGGAACAAGCAAGAGCCATTTTTAACCCTATCCCAATTCATGATTCTTCCATTCTTTGTATGTAGTCCAGTCCTTATCATCACTGTTTGTCCTCCGTCTGTCACTGTGTGTATATATCTATTGTCAGCCCCAGCTACTTTTTATGTAAGCACATCCTCACTGGTCTTTGTATATGTTGCATGTTTGTTCATGTGCCTCTGCATTCATACCTCTGTACCCTCTTTCTATCCTGTGATTCCCTATACATCCTTTCCAATTTGACTATTCTTGCAAAAAAAAAAAATGTGTATTTGACTCATAAAAAGTGTACTCTTTTTTTCCCCTTCCCACTCCCACATTTTCCTTGCCTACATTTTCATGTACATTACTTTGCTTGCTCTACCTCCTGTCTGACTTTCCTGTACATCCTAGTTCCTATCCACTTCAGTAAATAAACCTTGATAGTGACATTGAGAAGAGTCACTTGTTGAGGCTCGCTGCTATTGTCTTACTATTCTAGAACTGCACGCTCACATTCCAGTGCTTGCAACATATGTGCTACTGCTGTTTTCTGAAATCTCTAATAACACTCACATACCACCTCTTTCCCAACCTGCATAGTCATAAATGCAAGTTTCTGAATTAACATTCCTTCTATTTAATTGATAATTACCTTTGAGTCATATGCACCACTCGGTATCTTGAGTCATATACACCACTCGGCATCTTGTGTGGTCCTTACAGACATGTTTTTGAAACTCAGGGATCAAAAGTAACTGGAAAATATTCAACTCTGTATGTGAATATGTATTTAGAACTACCCAGTTTATAATAATCTTAGCTTTCAAACATTTTCATTCTAGTTCCAATGCCCAAGCCAAGATTTAGTCATTCTACAAAGTATCTTAGTTAAATAAATTATCTGAAACTTGGGTTCCAGCATCCAAGTTGTGAGACATTTCTCCAAGAGCTACAAAGCTGAAACCAGAAGGCTGCAGCACTGCTTTGCCATAGAGTAATATGACTGAAAAGTACAATTGTTCTGGCAACACACACCACACAGAAAGCCAGCAAATTGCAACACTCCCTAAAGAAAGCTACTTGACTGTACTTTTGCAGGAGACAGCCGTAGTAAAACATTAGTATTGCATAATAAGAATTATGACAAATTAAAGATGATAAACATAACACAGCAATACATACATGTGAAACAACTAAAATGGAAGTTAGCAGAGCCTTACCAGAAGTGCATGCAGACAAAGAAATTCCATGATCAGAAGCAGTAACTCCAAAGTCTGCCAATAGGGGCAGATGATTGCTGACAGATTTATACTGTGCAAGGAGATGAAACACACACACAAATAATGCACCCTGAAAATAAAACAGAAAAAGGGGGCAATCCAGAAAAGTTTCCCTAAGTTTGTGTCTGTATCTGGGAATAAAATTTGGCAAGAAAATGTTAAAGAGAAGTGTTAATTTTGGGCTCTGACACTGGTGTTGTGCACTGAGTGCAGAGTACACCTACAGTGCTCTCATACAGTGGCCATCCCAAAGCTGTCACAAGTTGGGAATACAAGATAAATGTCCAAGGTCCAGCCAGGAATATAGCAGCAAGATGGAGCAATCAGAGAAATAGTGTAGAATGTGTCAAAGAGAGCACCTGAAATCCACTGCGTCTGCTGCCAGTCTTAGCAAGCTATTACAGGATCTACCCACACCAAGATGAATGAAACACTCCACAGTTTACACAGAAATGCAGCACATTACAGCTGGCATCATTGGCATCCAGTTACTCAGCCTACCTAAGCAGTTGAACATGGATGCTGAGCAGCCCACCACAAGGAATTTAGATATCATGGATACTGTACAAACGACAGCTGATGAAACCAAACCACAGGTCCACAGAACACCACCAACTTTTGCTCAAAACGATTTATTGAGCACTTTCATCAGCAAGCACAGCTGACTTCATCAGAATACAAACACCATTTGTTTGCCTCACTTTAAATACAAAATTCGAATACATAATTAATCACATGTAAATTAATAGGACTAATTGACTTAAAACCACAGTACATAAATATACAAAATCGTTAAAACTAACAAATGTATACAAAATTAATAACTACTTGTTTAAAAACCTAAATAATAAATGTCAATAGCAAAGAAACTAATGTTCAATTCATCCAAAGTGCATCCGTAACTTCAAAAAGCTATTAAAACTAATACTGTCATTGCGGCCAGGGGGACTAGTGGCATTAAGTTTAATTTGCCACCATAATGCCTTAAAATTAAGGTAATCCTCCCATGGTCCCACCTAATGTCGTAAGCCACTTTTTCAATAATGAACAATTTAAAATTATGTCCAGGAAATTGTGCTACATGTTTATACAAAGCATTATTGGAGTTGGAGGTATTGATATCTCTAATATGCTTGTAAATCCTCTCCCTGAAGTTTCTTTTGGTCTTCCCAGTATAAAAACCTGGACATAAACAACATGTGGCTCCATAAACCACTCCCTTGGTGTAACAAGAGTAAGTCCCTAAGATATTAATTTTGATACCATTGATACGTATATAGTTACCTCTACCAATAAAGGGACACTGTGAACAAAAACCACAAGGCTTAACCCCCTTAGCCTATATTTGTCCAACCTCATTGTTTCTCTGCAACAGTTGTTTAAAAGACACTTCCCTCCTATAGATGGTCCAAGGTTTTTTCCCCACCTTCTCCAAAATATTGGTTTGATGGTTAAATATAGTCCAATTTTTGCGCAAAATGTGTGTCATAGCCTTATAGTCAGCACAAAATTTTGTAACAAATGATGACTTCCAAGTAGTTTTAGAACATGCTTCCTCAAAATCATTCTGTAAGGCTACAGTGTTGGAATACACATGGGGACTCTGGTAATCTTTATTTAACAAGGGTGCAAAAATGCCCACCCCCCTCTTGGTGAGTATTTCATTGTATACCCTGTCAATCAATTTTGATGGGTACCCCCTTGCTTCCATCTCTTTCAATAATGTACTTTGCTCACAAAAATCACCATCCCTTGTGGTTATACGTGAAATTCGTACATACTGTCCTTTCACCAGGCCTTTCTTAATGTGCTGTGGATGCCAACTTTGGTAGTGTAACAGGCTATTGCTATAAGTAGGGTTTCTGTACACATTACGGACTAAACATTTATGTTCAAGATCCTTACTAACACATCTAAATAGTTAATAACATCCTTCCTGTATTCAAATTTAAATTGAAGCAAATCAGTTTTACCATTAATGAATTCAACAAATTCTTCCACTTCATTCTCATCCCATTTCCACACAAAAAACAAATCATCAATGAAACATGCATAAACATCCCATAAACTAGTGTAAGGGGATTTAAAAAGACACTTCCGCTCCCACATAAGCATAATAATATTTGCAAAAATGGGGGCACAACATGCCCCCATTGCTTCCCCTGTTTGTTGTGTAAAAAACTGACCTTCAAAGTAAATGAAATTGTACTTTAAGACAAGTTCCATCAATGTTACTAAAACTGAAACATCATTATTGTTAAACCTCCTCAAATCAAAGAGAAACTCCTCAAACCATTCTAACCCCAAAATATGTGGGATATTGTTGAACAAATTCACAACATCAATAGTCAAAAAAGAAGTCTAATTTTCGACTGTAACTTCATTTAGTTTTTTCAAAAACTTTTAACAATTGTTGCAGAGGAACAATGAGGTTGGACTAATACAGGCTAAGAGGATTAAGCCTTGTGGTTTTTGTTCACAGTGTCCCTTTACTGGTAGAGGTAACTATATACGTATCAATGATATCAAAATTAATATCTTACGAAGTTACTCTTGTTACACCAAGGGAGAGGTTTATGGAGCCACATGTTGTTTATGTCCAGGTTTTTATATTGGGAAGATCAAAAGAAACGTCAGGGAGAGGATTTACAAGCATATTAGAGATGTCAATATCTCCAACTCCAATAATGCTTTGTATAAACATGTAGCATAATTTATTGGACATAATTTTAAATTTTCCATTATTGAAAAAGTGGCTTACGACATTAGGGGAGGACCATGGGAGGATTACCTTAATTTTAAGGAATTATGATGGCAAATTAAACTTAATGCCACTATTCCCCCTGGCCTCAATGACAGTATTAGTTTTAATAGCTTTTTGAAATTACGGATGCACTTTGGATGAATTGAACATTACTTTCTTTGCTATTGACATTTATTATTTATGTTTTGAAACAGGTAGTTATTGATTTTGTATACATTTGTTAGTTTTAACGATTTTGTATATTTATGTACTGTGGATTTAAGTCAATTAGTCCTATTCATTTACATGTGATTAATTATGTATTCAAATTTTGTATTTAAAGTGAGGCAAACAAATGGTGTTTGTATTCTGATGACGTCAGCTGTGCTTGCTGACGAAAGCACTCAATAAATTGTTTTGAACAAAAGTTGGAGGTGTTCTGTGGACCTGTGGTTTGGTTTCATCAGCTGACATTTGTACTGTTAAAGACCTCCTGTGTGATTCTTGATAGCATGGATACCACCTATGAGTACAGTCCAGGAAAGCTTAGTAGCAAATAAGGTACAGTGCCCAATCAATGTGACAAGCCAGTGCTGGTAAGAGAGGGCTACCTATATCATTTAGAGTATGAATTACTATCTAAGTGGTACTTGGCATGAATTGAGCAGAGGATAAAGGCCTGAGGACATGCTATCACAACACACTGTGCAGAATGTGAAGAACTGCAGAAATCATTGCACACCAACATGGGTCAGATGTGACCAGTGCACAGGTAGCATGGCTACATGCAGAGCTGTGATAGATCACAGAATACAGCAATGATTTGCTCAGTCAAGTAATGCAGTTTTTCCTTGCAAAGACAGATGGTAATGTCCTGCAGGAGATACTGTCATGCCACACTCCATTGCACTATCACCAGAATATGGCAGACAGCATGAACATTTGTTTCTCTACCTCCTCCAATCCTAGAGGACATTGATGTGAGCCTGTACCCACTCCACAGTGGTACATTCCTCCTTCAAACAAAGTCTAATATGGATGGCAAGGTCTCCATTGTTTTGCTAACAGCACAGAATTTGGAAGATGTCTGTAATTCTCACATCATAATAGGGGATGGCACATTCCCAGCATGTACAGAGGTGTGCCCCACATTTTTTTTCTAACATTCAGAATGACTTAAACTACTGTCTTTATTGATCATGCTTTTGTTGTTTTGTTTAGTTGGGTATGTTACACTGAATAACTGTTATACCAGAACTGCCATATGTGTCTCATCAAAATTAGATAAGAGTGAGGGTAACAAAGGTTGTTCTTTCCCAAACTGTTGTGCAGTCCAAGATGTTAGTATATTCAGAGGCAGTGGGTGAGACCTGTTTCTTGACCTTTCTACATCCTGTTACTTGCTGAGTATGATCTGAGTCTTACACAGCCATTAGATGTTTGTGTCTTTCGGCTTTTCCCAGTTAGGGCTCGCCACAGTGGAACTCCAGTCCGCTAATGATTGGTAGTGGATTTTTACGTACCGGGTTACCAGCCCTGATGCACAACCTTCAACGAAGGCACACCCCATTCACGTATGCCTCCACACAGAAGACGCTCTAGCTGAAAATTGAACGGGACAACATCTTGCTAAGACGTGACAACGCTACCGCAGCACCACCACTGCCTTACACAGCCTTAGATACTGTGGGTGAACTCTGCCAAGCAGACCCTACTACTTACTGTAGATTCTTATGTAGCCTACTAGTAATTGTAGGCACCCCAAGCCTTGGACAATCTGCTGGTACAAAGAATTTCCTTACATTATACATTCTGCCATGTACTGATCCTTATGCCGTCAAGTTTCCACTGACATCCATAACCTCTGAGAAAGTCCTTAGCCTTACACATTCTGCTCATTATCATGGATATCTTGAGCAACAGCCAGACTGATAGGTACTGTGGATATCATGATACTTATGTTTCCTGAAAGTTACAGTAGATATCCTGAGCCTTAAACTCCTGACAGTTACTGTGGATATCCTGAGCCTTGCACTCTCTGTTAATGTAGGCATCTTGTGATTTACATAGCTTGCTAGCTACTATTGATGTCCTGATCCTTACATAGCCAACTGGTGTCCTCAGTCTTACACTTCTTGTTAGTTACTCTAAATGTCCTGTGCCTTACACAGCCTGTATAATATTATGGATATTCTGAATCGTACATACTCTGTTAGTTAATGAGAATGTCCTGAGTCTTACACAGCCTGTATAATATTATGGGTATTCTGAATCGTACATACTCTGTTAGTTAATGAGAATGTCCTGTGTCTTACACAGCCTGTATAATATTATGGATATTCTGAATCGTACATACTCTGTTAGTTAATGAGAATGTCCTGAGCCTTACACAGCCTGTATAATATTATGGATATTCTGAATCGTACATACTCTGTTAGTTAATGAGAATGTCCTGTGCCTTACACAGCCTGTATAATATTATGGATATTCTGAATCGTACATACTCTGTTAGTTAATGAGAATGTCCTGAGTCTTACACAGCCTGTATAATATTATGGGTATTCTTACATACTCTGTTAGTTAATGAGAATGTCCTGAGCCTTACAGCCTGTATAATATTATGGATATTCTGATCGTACATACAGTGTGGTCCCTTACACAGCAGCCTGTATATTATGGATATTCTGAATCGTACATACTCTGTTAGTTAATGAGAATGTCCTGAGTCTTACACAGCCTGTATAATATTATGGGTATTCTGAATTGTACATACTCTGTTAGTTAATGAGAATGTCCTGTGTCTTACACAGCCTGTATAATATTATGGATATTCTGAATCGTACATACTCTGTTAGTTAATGAGAATGTCCTGAGCCTTACACAGCCTGTATAAAATTATGGATATACTGAATCATACATACTCTGTTAGTTAATGAGAATGTTCTGAGCCTTAGGCAGCCTGTTACTTAATGCATATGTCATCATCCTTACATGGCCTTCTTGTTACCACTGATGTTCTTACTCCTGTACTTCATATTAATTGTTGTGGTTCATCTATGGCTTGTTCAAATTGCTAGTTATTGTGAATATCCTGAGCCTTATACTCCCTACTTGCATTAGAGATATTTTTGAACCTTACTGATCCTACTAGTTACTGTGAATATCCTGACCATTACAGTCCCTGATACCTACTATTGCAATTATGAACCTTAGTCTGCTTGTTAGTTACTGTCGACACCATGAGCCTTTCACAACCTGCTAGTAGCAAAGGATATCCTGACACTTAGACTGAGAGGTACTGTAGATATTGTGATCCTCAAACTCTCAAATAGTTACTGTGGCTATTCTGTAAGTTACACTTCCTGACACTCACTGTGGATATTCTGAGCCTTAAACGCCATGACAGTCACTGTGGATATTCTGACACTTACACTCCCTGACAGTTACTCTGGATATCTTGAGCCTTGCACTGCCTGTTTTTTCCTGTGGATATTATTAGCCTTATATTTCTTGATAGTTACTGTGAAAATTCTGAGCCTTACACTGATAGATACTGTAGATATCCTGAACCTTACATTTCCTAATAGTTACTGTGAATTTTCTGTGTAATACATAGCCAATTAGTGACTGTGGTGTCCTGAGCCTTTCCAAGTCTGTTATTTACAGTGGATGTCTTGACCCCTCTACAGCCTCTTAGCTACAGTAGATGTCTTGAAATGAGTATATCCTGATAGTTACTCGGGATGTCCTGAGCCTTATCCATACTGCTTGCTAAGTGGATGTTCTTGGCCTTACAGAGCTTGCTGAAGTGTACTTTAGTTACAGCACATATCCTGAGCCTATCCTGAGCCCTGCATAGCCTGCTAACTAATAAGAATTGTAGTTAGTATGTTTATTCTGAACCTGACACCATCTGCTAGTTAACATAAATGTCCTAAACTTTACACTGCCAGTTAGTTACTGAGGATGGCCAAAGCCTTGACAAGCAAATGATTAGTCTTGCCACCTTGAATAGCTTCAGGTATGAACTGTAGATTACAGACACATGGTTCTGCAGATCCAGATATCAACAATCAGTATATGCTTTTCAGACTCCTGCTACGTTCTAAACATTTTATGCCTGACACATTTATGCTTTTTACATTATCCATGTAGTCACTCCTGCTATGTAAATTGCATTCCTGTTTTCATAGTAACTTTGAAATACAGGATTGCAGGTTATACTACTGATGTGCAACCTACAATCCTGTACTTCAAAGTTACTCTTTGGAAATGTTATTGGAATAATGGAAAATGGTAGGATTTGAACTGCCCAAGTACAGGAAAAAAATAAAATAGTTTCAAATTGTGGAGTGTCAGCTAAATAAACTCTTAAAAAATTATATATATATATATATATATATATATATATATATATATATATATATATATATATATATATGTGTGTGTGTGCGTGTGTGTGTGTGTGTGTGTGTGTGTGTGTGTGTGTGTGTGTGTGTGTGGTTATATTTCTTTCCTTGAATTACCACTTCTTTTACTTTGCATGCTAAGAATAATCATAAAGCCAATATATCAGATTACTGATCTACAATATAATCAGCAGAATTTTAGCTTATCAAAAATACACAGTTACATTACTCACATTAAAAGCATATTACAAGTGGGTAAATGTCAACCTAGTTACATTTTGAGAAACACTAAGTGAAACCAAAATAATAAAAAATTGTCAATGGCAAGACTTATTTTATTCCAGTTGACAAAGTGCAGCAGGAAAATGGGAGAGAAAAAAAGAAAGATAACAGAATGACATATAACTAATGCTTCAGGGAATGGAAGAGCTATCATATCCATGTTGAACAATAACAACCTGCTTATAGAAACAGAACACTTCTGTGTTCATTTGCCCATTGATCTGAGGTAATTAGAGCTAAGATCGTATGACTTGTACAGATCTTCTGTGAGGATTTATTTTTCTTGAAGAACAAACGTGTGAATTGCTTATTTTAAATATCTGTGAGAAAGACACTTTCTGCAAAAGGAGCTGTGAGGCATTTTGCAGCCTGGAATAAAAAATTAGATTTAATGTTAGCAGACTGAAAACATTTCCTATTTTTACAATGAAATGGTAGAGGCAACTTCTTTTCTTCCTGTTCTTCCAAATGAAGCACTCATGTAGTTCTAATGCCTGCTCAGAGCTGCTGTATCTCCTACCTGCACCATTACATCCTCCTTTCTGGGAACCTGAGAGAATATTTTATCTTTTAGAGACTGACATTCTTTTTCTGCAGGGTTCCTTCTGGCAGTAAATCTAAGGTTCAAGAATCAGAAGCGTAACATCTGTGCAAGTGTTATGAAATTAAGATATGGGTGACCCATTTGAGCTAGTCACTTTACTGCCAGTCTTACAAAGAAGATCTCATATCATATCAGGATATAAAAGTTCTCTTGTTCTCAGTTTTTCCTGGAGTTCTCATAAATCACACTGATAAAAAAATGAGTATGATATGTTTTCTTTTTTTGCATGACATGAAGAACTGAAAAAGTTAGTGCCTGTCTCAAACACATCTTAGAAGGTAAAAAAGAAAAAGAAAACTGACATCATATACTTATCAAATTCTACCAACATATGCATATCCTGTATGTCGCTGTGAGTTTATAACCTCTACCTATCTAGCTATAGACAAGTTAGAGAACACAATACTTAACACTAGCACCACAACAGAAGCTGATGGCATTTGAGGATTTGTTATTGAATAATGTGTACTGCAATTAGTTTTATAGGTTACTCAAAGACATTGCATATAAGAAAAAATATTGTTTTGGTTGCACAATAGAGTACCTAGGCAGAAAATGCAATAAAGAAAGAATACAAGCAAGGTAATATTGCAATAACCTAGTCTTCTTCTTCAATGGAATTCATCCAGATAAGATGTCTCTCTCTCTCTCTCTCTCTCTCTATACATATATATATATATATATATATATATATATATATATATATATATATATATATATATATATATATGTGTATGTATATATATATATATATATATATATATATATATATATATATATATATATATATATATATATATATATGTATATATATATATATATATATATACATATATATGTATATATATCTATATATATATATATATATATATATATATATATATATGTATATGAGAAATTCATCTTTAGTCTTCACTGAGTTGTGAATATCAAGAGAAATATTGATAGTGTGAACAATCCCCCGGATTTACTAATCTTCTGTGCAGGACTAGCTTAGTCCTGCACGGAAGCGACTGTTTAGGAGCAGGATGGCAGCTTGTCATGCATATTAATGATATGCACTGCCTGAGCTCCTAGGCTTACACGGAGTGTGTAAGAGTGCAAGGGGCAGGTCTGAGAGCAGAGCTCTCAGAATAAACATGCCTCCGCAATGTAGAACAGCAGAAAGGGGAATGCAATGAGCAAGACCACTCACAGGTGACTGCATATCCCCACCAACAGTCCCCCTTGTGTATAACAGCAACAGAATATAGAAATAAAATGAAGAAATCTTTTTTTTTTTAAACATCCGATTATAGCTAACCATAGGTGCGCGGGTGTGCCCATTGCTTAGCTATGGTTAAAGCAGCTTAAAAGGCTGAAGAGGATAACAAGGTAGATATATGCAAATGAAATAGCAGAGCAATATTGCATTGGGCAGAGCATTTGCCTTATGAACAGGCATTCCCGGTTCAAGTCCCACTACAGCACATCCAATTTTGCATGGCAAGGCACTTTATGACCAATATTTTTGTTGCATAACCCACTAAATAACATATATTTATGAACTGGAGTACCGCAGTAAATGCATATGTGAGGTGTCAGTGTCATAATGAATAAGGCACTAGTAAGCAGGTCTAAGCACCAATAACCAATAGTAAGCATATGTAAGCACTAGTAAGTGAGCGTAACCCCATTTGCATGGCGGTAAGCAATGCCTACACTGGCTATGCAATTCTCAAGCTAACTCTGTAAGCAAATGTAACGGCAGGTTAACAGTGTTTACTATTATGCAAACCCACTTGCAACTGCCCAAAAGTGCCTTAATCACTCTGTATCCAATGGCCCTTGTTCTGCCCATCGACAAGATAAACAGCCATGCAGGTCTCAAACACAGGACCATATACACCATACTCCTAGTAGTTATCCACCAAGCCATCACAGAAGAGCAGAAGAATGCTGTAGTAGCAAACAAGTCCTCACCATAGTATAACCAAACTGAACCTGTGAAAGGCATCAGTGTACAGTCATATGTGCCATAACCCACTACATAACATAAATATGTGAACTGGAGTACAGCAGTAAGCCCAGAAGCAAGGTGTAATTGTAATAGAGTGTTGACATCCCCAGTAAAACACAAGTACCCCACAGAGTGTGCGCACACATCAATCAGGGATACCAGGCATACATATAAGGTGCAATGAATAATAACACAATGCCAAAAAGGCATTATAATGAAAGCCTAATGTAAGCAAGGCTACGCATTTCACAGGCCAGCTTAGAAGGCGGGAGCAGTGTGTAGACCAGCTAACTCATTGTGCCCAGTGGTATACCCCTTTAAACAATGCCAACCTTAGGTTAATAGTTTAGCCCATAGGTTAGCCTTTTCAAAACTGGCCAATCACGGAAACATGCAGGAAATCGGCCCTACTTAAACCCAAGAGGTGATAATACATCTCATAACTGGTTGTAGCTTCCCCTTGCAGGCACTATGGCAGTAAGAAGAGAAGGAGTATGTGTCCAGGTGCAGCGCTGGTGCATCCAGGAGTCCAAGGTCATGGCAGGACTCCTAGTTAAAGACCATGCACAGAGACTGCTGCAGGGCCAGTACCAGGGCTCCCACTATAAGCCGGAGGCCTGGGACCGTCTCACCTGTGACCTCACCAGTGCCACTGGCATGCTCCAAACTGGTGAGCAGGTCAGGCACCAGTATGCTGACCTGAAGCGGCGGAAGGGGTACCTCTTGGAGGAGTTGCTCCAAGAGGCTAGAGCATCAGGGGGTGTGACAGACATGTGTAAGTACCACCCCAGTATGTGTGTAATAATTACCAGCTTAGGTATATCATGGTTAGGTATGGCTAAATATTCTTCTTATGTCCCCCACAGCTGCAACGGAGCGGGCCGCGAACCAGGAGGCCCACATCAGCTGCCTGGCAAGGTTGCGACGCGAGGCAGGTCAGTAATAATCATGCTTTTACTGTCATAGGAAATAAAAATAAAGGTAGTAGAAAATTAATTGCTAGTATAAAACCTGTATTGTTCAAGGCAAGTACTGCATACACTAGAGAATATGGCAGGAAGATTCTCATATTTTTGTATAGCAATAAAAGTGCAATATCCTGACAAAACAGGTCTAACTGCTGGACTGCATGTGTATATTCTGGTATAATATGGTAATGCAAATTTGCAATCATGTAATAGTACTGTTGTATTAAGCACTGTTACCCGCACCATGCACCATAAATTGAATGTGTAGGAATGTCTGTATATGACAGGTGTAATCCCCAGAGGCCATTTAGTACAACTGAGAGACACATAGACAGTAAACAGGGAAAATGCAGGCAACAAAATCCGAATAGCACATGCAACTGAAATGTGAACTGCTGCTTATTTAGCACACACAGCCACGGTTCGAATCCAGCCAGTGGTAGCATTCTGCATACAGAATCATACCCCACAACTGTACAGATATGTCCAGAATGTCTATTAAAGTGGCCCATATCTTTTGCCTTTCAACCTGACCCCTGGGAAATCATTGAGATGATCACAGACATATAGGCAGCAAAAAGGAAATACAACTGATTGACACACATCTATGACAACAAACCTAGCACACTAGCAACTGCCCAATACCTTATGTGACTAAAAAGCCATGTATGTCCCATTTACACCCCAACTTGTTAAGCTGTGGTCTGAGTGTTTACAGTAACAGAGTGAGATAGATGTATTTGCACAATAGTAATGTGGAATCTGGTACTGTGTGTGGGAACATTCAGGTAGTGCTAATAAACATTCCTCAAACAGGTCTGTCAGATACCAACACTGTGCCCAGAAATACAAGAATGATATGCAGTTGCTCTGAATAATGAGGTATTACACATCACTGTCACCCACACTGTCCTACAACATATAACTGTCTAGGAAATCTGTATAAGAGTGTTGTTATGCAAGGTCAGAATGCATAAGCACAGGAGATTATAAGACAGAAAGCAGATTGTAGATATACAGCAATATCAATATAGCAGACACAACTGTGATGAACAGTGTTTAAGTTGTAGCAGACACAGCTATGATCTGAATCCTGGGAGTGGATTTAGACTGCATACAGATTCATACCCCACAACTGTACACATGAGGCCAGAATGTCCAGTATATGTGCCCATATCTGCTGCCTGTCCCCCTGGTAAGTCTGTGGGGTGATCCCAGATGTGTAGCCAGCAAACAGGGAATACAAGTGATTGTCAACCATCATGAGAACACACCTGTCACTGTAGCAACCCCTAAAACTGTTAGGAGAGTAATATTTCAAGTATGCCCTATCTACACTCCCATGTTGTCAAGCTGTGACTAGAGTGTGCACAGTAACAGAGTGAGATGTATGTGCATAATACTAATGTGTAATATGGAACTTTGTGTGGCAACAGTCAGGTAGTGCTAACAAACATTGCTCCCACAAATACATTGGATACGAACACTGTGCTGAGAAATACAGACCAATATAACCTGTACTGGTACTGTCCACACTGGTATTGTAGGGGATTGTGAGTGTTGCAGTTTCTCTGAATAATAAAGTATCACTGGTCACTGTCACCCACAATGTGCTACATAATATAACTGTGTAGGAAAGCATGTATATGTGTGTGTCAGGTCCCTAAAGTGGAAGACGGCAATATTCTAGATATGACCAGGCACACCAGCATGTGGTCAACACATGGCCAGAGTCTGTGCAGAAAGAGTTGGATAGCACAGTGCAAAACATCAACCCGGAATCTGGACATATGTGTACAAACAGTTAGTCAGTGTTAACAAACATTACCTCCACAGGTATACCAGGTAAGAGGTGTATACTGCAGGTAAAACCGGTTCATGTGTAATGATGACGACAGCCATATCAATGTCCACAATAAGGCTATAGGGTAGTGTACTAAGACTTGTAAGGTACAGATAACAGCACTGACAAGGAAAGTAATGTGGACTACAGGAATATACTACTTGTTAATTGACATCTTTCTCTCCCCCCACCTTATCTCCAGCAATAATCAACATACCCACCCCCAACTGGTATGTACTGACTCTGATAATGTCCAATTGTTTGATAAATATTTTAATGGTTCCCATGCATATACCATATTGAATTATTTTAACATTGTTGGCATGGTGCCATCAACGTACCTGCATACTGTTCTTATTACTACTGTGGTCCCATATATGCATGTGTTTTGTTTGCTATGCAACTGTTCCGTATCTGGTGTCTGGGTAAATGGGAATATCTATGCATGCTGTTATACCTAACCCTGGAATGTGTTGACTATTACTAACCCATATATGGTGATGAAATCTAAACACTATAGCATGCTTGGGAAGGCCGGTCCCAGCGGACCCACCTGTCCCACCTCAGCTGGTCATAGCACTGGGCACCAGCATGTCTGGGACCCAGTCACGGACCTCCATGTCCATTGATCCTACACCACCTTTGGGTGGAACCACCTCAGGGGATGGGTCTCACCCCCTGAGGAGTGGGCACGGACAGGCACCTGTCACCCATTGCCAGGTTGGGGTCTTGGTGCATAGAGTGTTCAACGAGCAGTTTGGTAATCTTCTACGTCAGCTCGAGGGCCATGTATCGCATTTAGAGAGTCAGCCTGGCTCTGCGGCTCAGCCCCCAGCACAGCCACCTTCAGGGCTGTGAAGGTGCAGCTGTGACTCCCCATGGGTGGAGTCCTCAGTCCCACTGTTACAACTAGGGGGCTTGTGGGCTTCCGAAATCCCAACACCCCTCCCCATCAAGCTGTTTACCCCCACATGTGTCATATATCACTCCTGTATGCGTCTTGTGTGTCTTGTTTGTTAACCTACCCAACCTACCTCCCCAAATATACCTACTACCCCTGCCCAACATCCCACTTTCACCTGAATAAAAAAAAGGGGCAATCTGTTCCCACAAAAAAATCTCACCCCATACATAGCTGTCCATTTTGCACACATGTTCACTGGACACATGTAATCCAGTCTAATTGGTATCACAACTTTATTATTGTTATCCTCAACCCTCTCCCAGGGGTTTGAGTGTCCAAATCTACCTCAAAATTCAGTGTATATGCACAGCTGTTATTGTAGAAGAAATGGGCAGCTATGGAACTTCCCTACACCCTTCCTGCACATCCCTAGCTATTTTCCCTACTGTCGTTCTCTCTTTGTGCCCTGTTTTTACCACTTTCCTATCAACCCTTTTTTCTTTTCTTTTAAAGAAATTAGCACAGGGGTAAGCAGGGGTAAGCACTTTTAAGCTGCAGTAAGTGGGTCTAAGCCTGTTTACGTGGTGGTGAGCACTGCCTACACAGATTATGCAATTTAGAAGCTAACTGAGTATAAGAAACTGTAACCGGAAGTTAGCAGTGCTTACCTCCGCGCAAACCCACACAAACCCACTTACAACTGCTTTAAAGTTCCTTAATCACACTGTATCCAATGGCCCGTGTTCTGCCCAGCAACAAAATAAACAGCCTCTGCAAGGCTCAAAGCCAGGACCCTGCACACCATAGACAAAGTGATTTACCAGTAAACCATGCCAGATATACATAAATCTGATGTTTTCAGAAACGTATCATCCAGCCCAGTCATTCAACAGTGCAGAGAATGTATACCAACATTTAGATGTATGTGTGTGTGCAAATATATTAATATCTAAACAAACACAGCATATCTATATATTTGTATATATGTATATATATCTATATATATATATATATATATATATATATATATATATGTGTGTGTGTGTGTAGAAATACACACACACACACACACACACACACACACACACACACACACACACACACACACATATATATATATATATATATATATATATATATATATATAAATATATATGAACATATATACATGCAAATGCCTACATCAACACATATATATGTCTACACCTATATGTCTACATATACACAGCAAGTTACATATATGTATGCATATATACATCTATGTAGGTATATTTGGACATAGTTATATATATGTAAGCTGATATATATATATCTATATAGGTATATATGGCCATACATCTGTAGATAGCAGTGGTAGATTAACAAAAACATATATGTCCACAGGCACCATTAATGAGGTTGAGAGGCATGGGAGGGCTGTGGCTGACAAAGTTCACAGATGACTGCAAACTAGGCGCCATAGTCGATACACCAGCAGATACACACATCCTACAAAAAGGCCTCACTGAAACGGACAACTGATGCCGTAGTCACGGCCTTAAACTAAATGCCAAAAAATGTATAGTCATCCCTTTTGGAAAAAACAAAGTACCCACAAATTATCACATAGACAGCAACCCACTGAGTACAGAAAAAGTAATCAGAGACCTAGGGACCCAAGTAGACAGCGACCTCTCATTTGACACCCACGTTGCCAAAGTGGTTAGAAAAACATTCTACCTTGCACACCTCATCATGAAGGGTTTCACATCCAGATCCAGGGATGTCATTGTACCCCTATATTCCTCCCTCATCAGACCCATGATTGAGTACAATGCCCCATTTGGTATGTACCTCACCCGGCACTTGCAACAGCTGGAGAGACCACAAAAGTACCTCACCAAAAGGATCAAGGGTCTCCAACATATGTCTTATTCTGCCAGACTAAAGAAACTTCAGCTCTATTCAGTAGCATACCGCCTGCTCAGAGGTGATCTCTGCCTGACATACAAGGCCATGTCCAATCAGGATCTGATGGACATGCTCCACCTCAAAAATCCAAATCCATCAGGACCACGAGAGCTAAAGACTTAAACCTCGGCACAAGTATGAATAGGACATGCTGGAGGGATAGATTCATAACCCAGAGGCTTCCCATGCTTTGGAACAGGATCCCAGTTCATATTAGGCAGAGCCCCTCACTGACTCTCTTCAAGAGAAATCTTGATGAGTGGATGGGAGATCGTAAGTTTACCCCAGGGGTCACATCTGTGTCACTGCTAGACAGGGGCACAGTAAACTAATTCTATTATATAAGGGGACCTACACTGTGTCACTACTAGACAGAGGCACAGTATTTTAGATTTATTCTGTACATTTTTGTACCATTTCATGGGGTGGCAAAAGCCACATCACTATGGCTAGGCTTACAAATGCCCCAGGGCAGATAGCCTAGTACTATACTATGAAACTATGAAACTATGAAACAATATACGTCTTGCACGAATAGGCATACCCCCCACAGCCAAACACGTCCGCCCTGCAATACACTACCAAGTGTTGCAGATCCCATAACCAGGACCTATCACAACATGGGCACAAGATGTTAACAGTACTACATCCCAACTGTATGATGTCAGGCTGGTATTGGTAACATATCATGCAGTACAGTCTGCCTCCCATAGGAAATGCAAAATGTGGAAGCTATCAACATCCCCAGGATACATATACACAAACGCATATATGCAGATACAGATATATATATATATATATATATATATATATATATATATATATATATATATATATATATATATATGTATATATATCTACATATATATATAGATATACATGTGACTACACATACACACAGGGAGGTATGTACAGTAAGATACATATTTAGAAGGTGCGCACAATATGAAACAGCCACTATGCCTACAGTTAACACCCTAACAACTGGACAGTGGATGAGCCGCCCATACGAATGACATTCGGTGCCTGAAACATGTATGCACAGAGAGGCCATAGGATAAAACACCACATACAGGTTTGCAGAAATGGAATACCTTTATTTGTGTACTATTATACATGTATATGCCATATCATATAGCTGTTCAGACACTGACATCCATATCATCAGAGTAATGCAACTGTGAAACTGTTATACTAATACAGTAGTCGAGAAAGGTCCACAACTGTTGCTGTCCAGGCCAAGCCCTCCAAATCATACAATAGTGAAAACAGACTGGGCCACAGGATACCACACAATCAACAGTAAGTGATGCAGATGTATAGTTCAGCAGCCTCTATCTACACTCTGTACACAATCACTAGGTGGTAAAGACTTCAGTTGACCAAATGGGATGTAACTGTTACATAAGAAGGCATAACTGACACCATCACAGGCACACTGGCAAACAGAACAGTCTGGCAGGAGGCAGTAGGCCTGCAGTAACCCACTTTATGTAAATAATTGTCAAGATAGGTGAAATGTATGGTACTGTACATCCAGATACCTTAAGGCAGCTCACCCCTGATACCTCCACATTTTGTAACAGCCTAGGTTATGTATGGTGCATCCCCCCTAGACTCAATAATACAGGGCCATATACCACTGTTACATACACTGGCCTCTGGAGTGCATATGGGCAGACATGTATTGTGTAGGTGAAGCCCACACATATATGGCCCCAGCCCCACCGTATGTGTGGGGGATACAACAGCAGTGGACTGCTGGCAGGAATGGCAGCGTGGTATACGTATATGTGCATATGTATCATTTTCTGCGTATGTGTAGACATATAATGCTCTATGTGGGTGTGTCTGTGCATATCTATGTACATATACACATACATCTGTATATGTCAATATGTACATGTGTAATTATCTATATATTTATTTATTTTATTTATTTATTTATATTTGTTAAACGGGAATGTCCGACTGGACATAGGTCCATTTTCAGCAGAGGCCCAGGGAGAAAAGCTCCACAGTTAAAATAAACAGACAGTAGTTACATTGGATTACATAGTGATTAACAATTTACATAGCAGTTACATACAGCATATTTACAGATGACAAACATAGTACATCAGTAGACAAGTAGAATCTTTATCTGTGAAGTACATAACAGACATTAACAAATGTTACAATAAGAAGTTCCTGCTGTATAATAAGTACTAGGCTTATGAGCATCTGAGTTTGCTATAATCAAGGTAATTAGTGGAGTGGAAAGAAAGGTAGTGGTTGGATGGGGTGGGTGATATTAGAGTGGGAGTTGCAAGGGCATAGCCAGTATGTTTTTAGGTGCACTTTTAGTAAAGTTTTGAAGTGGTTGCATGATGATATGGAGGTAATTGTGGGTGGGAGGGAGTTCCATAATTTGGCTATGGCGCAAGAGAATAGTGCTTCACCAGCAGAGTTATTGGCTTTAGTGATCTGCAAGTGATTTTTGTTGCTGGATCTTAGTAGTCTGGTGGTACGATAGGGTTGGAGTAGATTCTGGAGGGATGGGACATTTAGTGGATGGTTTACTAGTTTGTGGGAGAGGGAGAGTTGATGCCATTGAAGGAGGTGAGGGAGTTCAAGCTAGCCCAGTCCAGCAAGTGAGAGACAGTGGTGACTATGGTAGGATGCCCCTGTAGCGAATTTGGCGATTTTGTTGTAGCAGGTCTCTAGCTTGTTTAGATCGCATTGCCTTAGGTTGGTATATATTGGAGAGGCATAAAGTAGGGTGGAGATAAGGTGGGAATTTGCTATTGAAATCTTTGCTGCTTTGGTGAGAAGTTGGTGAGAAGTTGCTTATTTCTGTATACTGCTCCTAGATTTTTGTGGACTTTTTTATGGTCATGGATATGTGAATGTCAAATTTTAGTTTATTGTCTATTTCCACTCCTAGCAATTTGGTGTGTTCTGTTGGGTATATAGTGGTGTTGTCTTTTGCTGTGATGTTAAAGTGAGAGTTGTTTTGAGTATGTTTGGTGGGTTGGAAGATGAGTAGTTTAGTTTTGTTTGGGTTGAGTATTAATTGGGCATTGGATAACCAAGTTTTAACAGAGGAAAAGGCTTCCTGTGTGACTTTTTGCAGTTTGGATAGCGACTGGGCTGAGCAGATGACGGTTGAGTCATCTGCGTATTGTATGAGTGTGCCATGTTTGGTGGCAGAGGCTAGATTATTGGTGAAAACAGAGAAGAGTAGGGGTCCAAGGATGGATCCTTGGGGAACCCCTATGGAGACAGGTAGTTGGGGATATATGTCATTCTGCCATACAACAGATTGTTGGTGGTCAGACAAGTAACTCTGAAACCAGTTGGTGACTGATTGTGAGAAGGATAGGTTATTGAGGACAGAGATAAGTTGTTTGTGTGGGACCATGTCAAATGCTTTAGATAGGTCTAGGAAAGTAGCAGAGGAGATATAGCCATTGTTTTTATGCTGAAGGATAGTGTTAGTAAAGGAGAGTAAGGCAATGGTGGTGCTGTGGTTTGGTTGGAAACCATGCTGATTACTGGAAAGGAGGTTGTTAATAAGGAGGTAGTCTGAGACCTGAGAGTGTATGCATCTCTCTAGTATTTTAGAGAGTGGAGAGAGAATAGCTATGGGGTGGTAATTGGTTAGTTCTGTGGAGGGTCCGCCTTTGTGGAGGGGAATTATATGTGATACTTTCCACAGTGTGGGAACGTAACTTTCAGACAGAGATTGGTTAATCAAGATGGAAACTGGGTAGGCCAGAGCATCAGCTGCGATTTGTAGATATTCACTTGGGAGGTTGTCTGCTGCTAATTTGGTGGGCTTAAGTTTAGTTAAGAGTTTTTTTATGTTGGAGGTAGGTACAGGAGAAAAAGAGAAGGCAGTGGGGAGATTACTAGTTGAAGGTGTGGGTTGGAGGGGAGGGGGTTGTGTTGTTTAGCTAGTGATAGTATGGTTTGTGTGAAGTTTGTGTTGAATGAGGTAGCAATATTTTCTGAGGAATAGAGAATATAGATATCTGGATAATCCTGGATAGAGGAAGAGAATATAGATATCTGGATAATCATATATACATATATATTCACCATCTGTCCTGAACATGGGGTGTAGCCCTACCTCAGCCCCTATAGTCTCATCTTCGTAGTACAAGGGGATGTCAGGTATGTATAGTGGGTATATTAGTAGACTATTGCTACTGTAACAGGGATTGACTTCACAGATATGGTGTGTGTGAGAGGTCACATCTGCTTTTCACATGTGTGCCCTTGGCTATTGACAGACATACTAAGGACATCATAGTACAGTACCGCTGCAAGCACGTAATCCTCCTGTGGACTACAGCAGAGATATTGGCCAATATATGCGGACATTCTGACACACTCTGTACAGTCCAAAGGTAAACACAGAACATGTGGACCAAGCCTGACAATATGGATGTTAACAGCCATGTAGATTGGTATAACACATAACGACTGGAATACATTCACCCCCATAGGTTATGCATTCACACACCCCTGTCTGTCCTGACACATAATAACTGCTGGTACAGAGATGCCATGGCCACATACTACCCACTAGATATAGACATACATCTGTACAGCATCCCACCACTCTGTCTGACATACATGACTGTTAAGGGAGGCCCAGCAGCAGTACATCTGTCAAGTATCTGGAGATGATATCTCACTTGGTAAGTACACTAAGCTGCTAGGCATGTAACAAAGCTCTGTGCAGGCTACAGGCAGACTGGCTCAACACTGGCCTACATTTCCTATGGGGGAATGCACATGTACCTGCATATATAGCAGGCTGTACAGGCATGTCACAGCACAGGGTAAGATACACCTGTGTGAAAGTGCATAACCACAACCAATCTGAACACAGTCACAGCCACATACGGTAAGCTAGCATAATATTACAGTATATGGACTAAATGTCCAACACCATCCTCATATGTGCCACTCACACACTAACCCTACATATACTGGGCTGCTACACAGTGTGGCTGATGCCTGTCTGTGGTATGGGACATGTGTGTGTATGGCTCCACAAACATGTAAGCCAATACAGTAACATACAGTGGAGCAGCATGTAACATCAGATAGGATGGGACCTAGAACGATGACATCTACCACAGTATGTACACAGGCCAAGGTACTTATTAACAATGCACACACTGTTGACATTCACCATAAGTACACAGACCTCAGTACTGTACAAACAAACACAGAATGTCCAGGTTATGTCTTCAAATATAACCCCTACTGTACATAACATGTGTAGCAGTCTGATATCTCACTGGCTTGTTGTCAGATATGATGACACTAATTATGGTATACCGCACATATGCACCTCTTAATGCATGACATATGTACAAAGGGTGACAAAGATTTGGCTGGAAGCACATACACAGGGCCAATATTGACATGCTGCTGTGATATCATGCATTTACTGTTGCAACAGGGTTTGTCACAACATATGTCCTATGAGGGATATGAAGTCAGTAACTGTCACGACTTTCACCATCTACAGACTGCAATCCTCACTCTACCGTCTGTAGTTCACAGATACATGCTCTGTGGGTAACACATGAAACCAAAGGCAAGACACACTGCCCAGTCTGCAGATGATCCTACAGATGAGTCCTCATAAACATAGAACTGACATGGCAGGTAATAATACATATAGGACAACCATATCCGCACACACCCAGTTAAACCAACATTACTCTGAATGCAGTATAGCAGCACTTACAGTCTGTAGTTAGGTCAGGCACATCCCCCTCCTGTGTGTTGGCCTGTTTCCACAATGTATGTGGTCAGAGGTAAATCCCCAATCCATCTAAGATGCTGTTTGTGAAAGAACAGATCGAGTTCCTGCTCACAGTGAATGACAAGGCCCAACACCATGATGTTCCTAGATATTGGAGTGTGTTTCCATGCAATGTTCCACATGCAATCAGCTAGGGGAGGGCTGCAATTCGTGCAGAGGCCATCAGCTGATCATGAGCATTACCTAAAATATACACATGCTGCTGCCTAAGCAAAGCAGGTGTAGGTCTCCACATCAACCAGTGAGGGAGTAAGAGAGGCAGACAGAGGCAAAGACAAGTCAGGAAGGGGTGGGAAAGTAAATCTTAAGCATGCTTGTGTCACACATCTACCAGCAAAGGGTATCAAACCCCTGATGACTATGTAGTGCTATCACAGTTCTATGCAGTTATTGGATGTGCCACATAGGTTACTTGTTGTGGAGCCCTCAGAACATATATGCGATGGTGAGTGACATCTGCAACAGGGATATGGTAGCTATATGCTAGGTAAAGTACACATGCCTGTCCACATAAACAGGTGCTAGCGTCGACACAGCCACACTCTCACAGGGATGCACACACATTGACACACTTGGCAGGGCCAGGATTACAACTCATCACTAGTGAGATTGCCACAACACATTACTGTGCAGGTATCACATACACCACATGGGTCATACGGAGGTTATATGGGCAAAGGGTATGGGGAGGTGTCTGACATCAGACAGCATGCTTCAGTATGCCAATGGGGGTTGTAGTGAGCGTGGATGTGATCATATGCATCATACAACACACACAAAAACACAAGGGTGCCAGTACTGACATGTATGGGTGTATTTCTGCACGGGTGTGTGGTGGTCGACTTTGCCAGATGGCTATACAAGGCTAGGTGATGGGTATATCTTGGCATCAGGCCACATCACAATGGTCTGCATTGTGGCTCAGGGCTGTAGTTTCTGCATTTGCCCACACAAGTGGGTATTGTACCCCCATCCAGTCACCTGGGTGACTATTGTGTGTGGCCAATGCTGTGCATTTCTTTCCATGCATGTGTTCCTTAGTCCCTGACATGGATGGTGTCTGGGATGTGCACACCTCCCACATGCATGTACAGTGACATGTGGGACTGTACCTGGGGTGCCTGGCCCATGTTGTGTACACAGATTATCATCAGATGTGCCAGTCTTGTCCACCTGTGGTGGGAACTGGTAATGGATAGCAGGTTTACCCTTCCCCTACATTGATAGCATGCTAACAGCATTCCCTGGTGTGAGTGGTATCTGTCCATACAGGGCATATTTTCAGGCATGGTATGTCTTTTGTGGGTCACATATGATGGCACCACAGGTGTTGCAGGTATCCAGTGGGGAACATGGGGAAGGTGCCCTGTCTGCATGTACGTGCCTATTGGACAGATGGACAGGGTGCCGTGCCCTCTGTAGCCCACTGCAATCACTCCATGGTTATTATCAGTGGCCAATATGCAGTGTACTACCCACATATTGGCTGTTGCCTAGGCATATGTGTGTGTGTGTGTGTGTGTGTGTGTGTGTGTGTGTGTGTGTGTGTGTGTGTGTGTGTGTGTGTGTGTGTGTATGAGACATGGGTTGAGAGTCTGCTCTGGGTAATACTGGGGTTGCTAACTGTGATTACCTGGCCTTGATGTCACATGTATGGGTGTGGATTTGCACCCCAGCCTCTCGGCTGTTTCACATCTGTTATCCCTGTATGGTGGACAGTGTGATATATAGTAGGGCCACCATATAAGAAATTTGCAAAACCCACTTCACATTGGGCCCAGGTGTCACACACTCACACCCACCTCCACACAGGATACGAGTTACAAACAGACACACGCACACCTGTCGTGTCTGTTAGTAGAACTCCTACCTAACTAGTTTATTACACTACAGTATTACGCAGTTATAGTACGCACCATGGAGATTATTGGAGTACTCCTTCCCCAAAGGTGTATATCACATTGGATGACATCAGCAGGATTGCCAAAGTAGGACATTTGAATTGTAGTGTGTGTGGCTAGGCTAAAATGCATTGCTCCCTACACAGACAGTGACACGCACACAAAACATCCATAACTGACATGTGTGGGCATAGAACCTTTAGCAGGGGTCTACATAACACTACAGCATAGAGCTGTTATAGGACGCACCATGGGGATTACTGGAGGACTCCTTCCCCAAAGGTGTATTTCACAATGAATGACATCAGCAGGATTGCCAAAGTATGGCATTTGAAATTAACTGAGTGTGACTAGCCTCAAGCGCATTGCTCCCTACACAGACATTGAAACACACACAAAACATCCACAACAGACATGTGTAGGTATAGAACCCCTAACAGAGGTCTATAACACACTACAGCATAGAGCTGTTATAGGACGCACCATGGGGATTACTGGAGAACTCCTTCCCCAAAGGTGTACTTCACAGTGAATGACATCAACTGGATTGCCAATGTAGGGCATTTGGAATGTACTGAGTGTGACTAGCCTAAAATGCATTGCTCCCTACACAGACATTGAAACATACAAAACTGCCATGGGTGGGAATAGAACCCTACCAGAGTTCTATATCACACTACAGCAGTATGGCACATGTTACAGTGATTCCTGGCCTACAACCTTCACAGAGTTGTATTTCTAGGTGGATGACATCAGCAGCTTTGCCAAAGTTGAGCATTTGAATTGTGGGGAGTGTGACTATGCTAAAAAGCATTGCTCTCTACACAGACAGACACACACACATACATAATTGACAGATCTCTGATTAGAGCACCTCCCTGACTAATTTATCACACTACAGCAGTATGCAGTTACAGGATGTGCTATGGTGATTAATGGGGTACAGCTTTCACAGAGGTGTATTTCTAGGTGGATGAAATCAGCAGCCTTGCCAAAGCTGAGCATTTGAATTATGGGGAGTGTGACTACCCTAAAAAGCATTGCTCTCTACACAGACACAACTCAGACACACAACGCACACACAGCCTTGCCAGATCTGAGATTAGAACACCTAGCTAACTAATTTATCACACTACAGGGAGTATGCAGTTACAGGATGCGCTACGGAGACTAGTAGGCTACCATCTTCACAGAGGTGTATTTCTAGGTGGATAACATCAGCAGCCTTACCAAAGTAGTGCATTTCAATTGTAGGAAGTGTGACTACCCTAAAAAGCATTATTCTCTACACAGACAGACACTCACTCACTTGCCAAATTTGGGATTAGAACTCCTACCTAACTAGTTTATCACACTACAGCAGTATGCAGTTATGGGATGTGCCACAGAGATTACTGGGGTATAGCTCTCCCAAAGGTGTATTTCACAGTGGATGACCTCAGCAGACTTGTCATTGTAGGCTACAGGGAGGGCAGTGTGTGTGCATGGGCCATAGCCCATTCATCTAGAGGTTGACACACCACATGGTGGCACACACAGGGTCATATTTCATGAAGTACATGTATACAGATACTAGATGACATCCTCCTTGTACAGTCATGTTACACAGCTAGCATGTGCACCACATAGTCTGTACTGCTGTCAGATACTGGTGGCTAGTATCTACAGTGAGTGACATCTGAACCTCATGTGGTTGTGGCCCTTTGGCTGTGTGCTGGGTGGGACAGGCCTGGATGGCTCCTTGTCACAGTCACCCTCTTCCACATATCTATGTATGTCTACCTTTGGCTTATTATAATGTGTTGTCCTTACATATATGTCTGTATTCCTGTCCACTGTGTGTGCAAAGCATGTATGGTGCATACTGAGGAGTGTCTGCACTAACATCTGCGACTGCCAGTTATGTGTGGTCCACTGGGGGTTGCAGACAGGGCCTTTGTGTGTTTATATGTGTGAGTGTGCCCAGCATGACCTTTTAGTGTGTTGTTGACTGACATTGCCTTCATTTCTCTAAGTGTGTGAGCATGCCCAGTATACCCATTTGTAGTGAATGTGTGGATCAAGTCCAGGTAGTCTGTATTGCAGTGCTGACCTATGTGTTGTACACCTACAGGTAGCATACCGTTTCTGCAGGGTGTCCATCAATCACATGGCATTAATTGTTACTACATTTCTACATGGGATGGGGGGCACACGTGCCTATTTCTACATTTCTTCACAGGATTGGAGGCACACCTGACTGTTACTACATTTCTACGTAGGATGGGGTGGGGCACACCTGACTATTTCTACATTTCTACACAGGCTTTGGGGAGCACACCTGAGTGTTACTACATTTCTGCATAGGATGGGGAGCACACCTGACTATTTCTACATGTCTGCACAGGATTGGGGGGCACACCTGCCTGTTACAACATTTCTACGTAGGATGGGAGGGGCAAGCTTGACACCTGTACACATTTGCTATGACTGTACTGGTATGTCAGGTACTCCATTTCATTCTGTAGTATTTCCTATCATGCTGCCTAGAGGCATATCAGTGTACTACAGATCTTAGCTTTTATTTACCTACATATTGGTTTCAGACTTCCTACCCTTCAGAACTGACATCCCACTGCCTGACCTGCTGTCATCTGTCTGTGTAGGCCTGGGGGGGTACCCATAGGCATTATTCAGAGGCCATAGCACAGCCTTTGTTTGTGTTTGTCTACACCTGTCCTGCTGGCTGTGACTGTTGTTGGGTATGTGAGCCCCCCCTGACTGGCATGTGTGAGTCACTTACCTTGTGGGTGTTCCAGTATTGAGGGTGGTGCTGCAGGGCTGCCTATGTTGGAAGCATGTAGTACACTCCCTACACATGATTGAGTACAGGTAGTGTAATGTTTGGCATCCCTTTTACTGTATGTGAGAGTCAGAGAGAGTTGTCATTCCCTGGATCCCTCCTGTGTCAGTGTATGTGCTATACGTTGCCTCTTTGCCAAGGCTAGGGCAATCTGGGCATGCCTCCTTCTGCCTACTGGGTCAGGCTCAGGTTGTTCCTCCTCCAAGTCACTTTGTGCCTGTGCAGGCCTTGGCAATGATGGGGGCTGTGTGGCCCTGCCCCGTGCTGTTCCTGCTGCAGCTGTTTCTGCAGGATCATATTGTGTAGCACGGCACATATGAGGACAATTTGGGTACATGTAGCTGGTGAGTACTGCAAAGCTCCACCGGGTGTGTCCAGGCATTGAACCGTGACTTGAGCATCCCAAACACATGCTCTACTATAATTCTGGTCTGTGCATGTGCCTCATTATGGAGTTTTTGTTTGGGTGTGTGTGCATTTCTGATGGGTGTCATCGGCCACGGCTCCAGTGCATATCCAGCATCCCCCACTAGGTGACCATCAGGGATGTTCCCATTGTCAAATCTCTGATACAGCTGTGTCAGATGCCAGATGTGGGAATTGTGATAGCTTCCAGGGCAACCAGCACACACATTCATTATTATGTCCTGGGCATTGCACATGACCTGGCATTTGATGGAGGGAAAGCCCTTGAAGTTGATGTAGACCCTACCCCGCTCACCAGGTGGTGCTTTGATGCATATGTGCGTGCAGTCTATAGCACCCACTACTTCAGGATATTCTGCTATTTGGTGGAACAGTTGCATATTGCTGGCCAATGCCTCATGGGTGTTGGGGAAATATACGTGCTCACCGACATGCTGACATGGCATCCAGGAACTGGTGGAGTACCCTGGAGGCTGATGCCTGTAAGATCCCCATCATATCCCAGTTGACCTTTGGAAGGTACCTGTAGCTAGTATTCTTAGGCCTACACATACCTTGGTATCCACTGGGATGGTTTCCCCTCTATGAGTTCTGTGTGTGAGGTGTGGCTGGCACAGCTCAACAATTTGCTGTAGGAGGTTCCTGTCCACCCTATCGCACTCCACTATTTCCAGCTCATGTAGCTCCTGGTAGGTTATCCTGGATCTGTACACTGTTCTCCATCTCCTCGCTGTGGGTTGGTTGACAGCATTCACATCCTCACCACCCTCAGCCTCTTCCACAAGTTGTGGTATGATAGCTAATGCAGCCCCTATCATTTTGCTGTTGTGAGTGTTAAACGTTCCCTGTTTGTTTACAGCGGTGGTGTAGAGTGTGAGAAAAAACAGACGGGAAGATGTTTGCACAGTTTATAGTAGTGTTCTGGGCTGGGCTGGTTTGCTGCCTGTGTAACTGGCTGATTATGATACATTTCACCTGCCAGCTATGCTAGTTCTCCTTAATTAGCTTCCTACTGCTGTTTTCCCTTCCCATTGCCTTCCTGTTTAAGCCTGGGGGCACGCCGTGCAAACAGAGTGCTCAAATGTGCACAGTGCTTCTATTTCCTGGTTTAACTTTTGTTTTCTGCCTTTAAAACACCCGCTTAGGCATTGCAAAGAGTGCTAGGCAGATTTAAACACAGGTTTACCTTTATTTGTGAGTATTGCACAAGGGCAAACAGCAATTGTCCGAGTGACAGTTTGCAAAGTTTGCAAACGCTGAACGGAAAAAGGATCGAATGTGCAATGAGCGAATCCACATTGACATTCGCTCATTGCACATTTGGCATTTTGGGGCAGATTGCCCTATAGTGGGGATTGGGAAATGGTCGCTATCCCCATTGTAGTGTAATCTCAGAGTTAGACTATTAAATTAGGGGGGTGCGGGGGGTGCAGCCCCCACATGCAGGATGCAGGGGAATGCAGCCCCCCTCCTTTAAACCTTATTACATTTTTTATTCGACATCAATGTTCGAAAGTAAGTGAATCTGCTTTTCGATTTGCTGATTTTTGAACATTAGAAACTGTCGCTGTTTTCACTTTCGTGGTTATGAGTCGCTCATATGAGCATTTGCACCACTGTGATTCGGCTTTGTAAAGGTAAACCTTAGCCACACCCCCTAGCTTAGCTGTGCTAAGCTAAGTGCAAACCAGAGCCACAGGGCTCCAATCCACTTACAGTATGCCTGACATCCCCCCCATGATGTCACCTAACTCCTAGGCTTGCACCAAGCTATTCCTACTCTTACACTGTTGGGACCTGACTCACATGCTGGGGAAAACTGGGATTCACTATCCTTCCTCTCATTTGCATAGGATTGCCTGCTAATGCATAGTTACATGTCTCACACTGAGCCTTCCCCCTTAGCAACCACTGCTCACTGGCCAGGTTGTCTTCTACCTGCCATTGCCTTGCGTGGCAGAATACTGATTTTAGTTAGAATGCTTAATTTAGGTTCATTTTGTTATTTTCCCCTAATCCCATTTGTGTGCCGCTGCCCTACGCTTAAACAGCCAAGATCGGCTAAAAAAAAAAATAAAAGTTGCTTTTTGTATTTTTCTTACTGTTTTCAATGACAATGGCCTTATACTTGGCCATTGGCATGCTTACTACATGATATGCAGCCTTTATTTGGAGCTATCACAGCTCCGTTTTGGATTTTGCAGAAATGCACTTGGTTAATAACCGAGTACATTTCTGCAGATAACACTGGTCCTGCATGGACAGTTGCAAGCTTCCTGGATTGCAAAATCACCACATCTGCATAGATTTCTCCTGCAAATGGGGTGATTTGCATGCAAGGGCTTAGTCGGTGCAGGATTAGTGCAGGAGCACTCGTGCATACCCCTGCAGGCTGTTCCTGGATCACACGGCAGGCATATTGCCTGCTGGAGCTCCTGGATCGACCTTGCACACAGTGCAAGCTTTAGAGAATCCGGGGGAATGTGGCAAAACTTATAGAAACAGATAACTGAAACAGACAGCAAAATACAAAGCCGATCTCAATGGTAACAAAAAATACAAAGCAGACTGAAGAAAAATTTAGATCTAGCTTTTAGTGTTACTCAACTCAGGCATACTTTAAACCCTATATCAGAATAGCTTTCACATTTACTCACTGTAGATCTATTTTAATAGTTATATATACGTGTATGTATGTTCTGCATACTAAATATGGCTTTTTGCCTTTTTCACTGCACTTTGTAGCCCATTTTATATAATTTTACTATTTTATAGCAAAATATCAGAGCAGAACAAATGGGTTCTACTTACACAATGCTGGGAAATTCCATACAAAGAGGATAGGAGATGCTATGTACACAGGTTGTCAAAACATCATTGCAATAATCACGTCTGCTGTGCACACATACTTTGCAACTTTGCCATGCCTACAAAGTTCTGAAGTTGTGTTTAGCTTATATTCTGTAATGTATCCTAATCCACTGTTTATCTTCCTTCACAAAAGATTGTCAGTGTTTCTTTTCTTTATAGAAATGCTGCTCTATTGGTATGCCAGCAATTTATTATTAGCTTGAGGTACATAAAAATGTTCTCGATGCATTTTCATTTCAAGATGTTTATTACTTGAATACTGAAGGAAGAGTAGTTAAGAATATACAATGGTGGGAAATCAAGATTATGCTGTAACAGCTTGACTCCCAAACACTCAAAACAGTGTAAGAAACTTCTCTGTGGAAGCTTTTCAGTCCATATATTTCTAGTTAATCACTGTATATTAATCAGATCAGACAATAGTAGTAGAAGTAGCGAACGTAAACTTGTCTTAAGTCAAAACAAAACAAAACAAAAAGTAATAATAGAAAATATATAATAGTACAGCATTACTAAGCATTCAAAAGTAATCCAAGCAAGGCAGGCAGTCTGTTTCCAGTCGAAAATCCTTTAAGTACACAGACAAGCGATCTAAGTAAAACAAGAATAGAGTAATAATTTCCTCACAAGCTTTCTAAATATATATATACTTTTTATCAGGCATGGGAGTGGTTTATTGTGCTGTAAAACAAAGTGTTATTGGTACACATGTTAAATTCACATCCCTTCCCCCATCAGTGTGACATTCGAGCTGGTCCTACCCTACTTAGTTGCTGTCATAATAATATATAACCCTTATGTACTTTAAATACAATTATATAATGATGTGGTACCTCTTATTTAACCAAATTAAGTAGATTATTAAGTCTGTGATTTTATCCAAGACAATACATTTCATGGCTGGAAATATATCAACCTTAGTTCATTGGCAATCAAAAAAATATATATAAATATGTACATATACATTTTGCATGTAAAAATCAATTTCTATTTTCATAACCTATTGTTAACAAAGATCGCTTTTGTGCTTCTAGACTTCTTCAGGTCTGTGTACAAGAACCCTAAAAACTTATATAAGTGTATAATTAGTTAGTATTGTTATTACACATCATTTTGAATAAAGTGGAAAAAAAGAACCAGAAAAAAATAAAAATAAGAAAAAATGTATGTATGATGATGGAAACAAAATATATACTAACACTTCAACTGATTTAAAATGGTATTTAAAACCAATTTGTAGAATAAAATAAAATACAATTTGTCATTTAAACAATGTGGCAATTTTTTAAGTTCCAGTGCACTTTTAATTGAACAGTAGTAGTTTAGTCCAGGCTTCCTAAAAGAGTTCAGCTTTAATTGCCCCATGAGTTCATGTTTCTCCAGAATTTGTAGAATAAAATAAAATAAAATACAATTAGTCATGTAAACAATATGACAATTTTTTAAGTTCCAGTGCACTTTTAATTGAACAGAAGTAGTTTAGTCCAGGCTTCCTAAAAGAGTTCAGCTTTAATTGCCACATGAGTTCAGGTTTCGACGAAAGTTATCTTTGTTAACAATAGGTTATGAAAATAGAAATTGATTTTTACATGCAAAATGTATATGTATATATTTATATATATTTTTTGATTGCCAAATGTACTAAGGTTGATATATTTCCAGCCATGTAGTATATTGTCTTGGATAAAATCACGGACTTAATAATCTACTTAATAATTTGGTTAAATAAGAGGTACCGCATCATTATATAATTTTATTTAAAGTACATAAGGGTTATATATTATTATGACAGCTACTAAGTAGGGCAGGACCAGCTCAAATGTCACACTGATGGGGGAAGGGATGTGAATTTAACAAGTTGTCTAATAACACATTGTTTTACAGCACAATAAACCATTCCCATGCCTGATAAAAAGTATATATATATATATATATTTAGAAAGCTTGTGAGGAAATTATTACTCTATTTTTGTTTTACTTGGATCGCTTGTCTGTGTACTTAATAAAGGATTTTTGACTGGAAACAGACTGCCTGCCTTGCTTGGATTACTTATTAATACTTAGTAATGCTGTACAATTATATATTTTCTATTATTACTTTTTGTTTTGTTTTGTTTTGACTTAAGACGAGTTTACGTTCGCTACTTCTACTACTATTGTCTGATCTGATTAATATACAGTGGTTAACTAGAAATATATGGACTGAAAATCTTCCGCACAGAGAAGTTTCTTACACTGTTTTGTTTTTGAACCCACTACACTTTAGTGGGTTGTTTTGAGACTTCGAGGATACCACGGAGATTACTTGTTTTTTGTTTGTACTCTCAAACACTTAAAGACTACATTGTCTTAAAGCTGGGGACTCAAGGACCTTGTAGTCCATATGGTTTGCTGATCATGCTCAGTTTTTGGGTTAGGGTCCAGACATCGGGTTAAGAGCTGTGTGGGAGTTTCATTGACAGAGTTAAGGCTCTGCAAGAGTGATACAGTTTAACAAGGATAGGTGATGTCAGGGCTAAATAGTTAATTAAGTTCAGGAGAGTGGAAGTTAAAGCACTTGCATTTTTGAGCAAGTGGTAGTGAGCGTCTGTGTGATGAACTAATAGCATGCAAACTTTTGCAGTAGACCCCCCAAAAAAATAACCGTTGTGATGTAACAATAAATCTAGTATTACAAAATGAAGCTGAAACATTCTGAAGAGAAACAACAAGCCTGACTCCACAGTGTTTATGAGGACTAGCTTTCCTTAACCTATATACAACTGGCAATCTTTCTGAAGGTCATGCCAAAGATACTGTTTTAGGAAGGTTTGCTCACTATTGAGAAAGGTGACATTTCTAGAACACATCATATATTTAGTTATACTGTGGTCATTTAATACATGTGTTCTTTATTCGGGGACAACAAGGCAGCTGCACCTTGAATGTTTAATGATTCAATATTCATTTTAAATATATGACATACTGTCTAGATTGCTTGGCAATGTCAATTAAAAAAATAAACAGTGTTTCAGGCCTGATGTTTTGTCACTATTGTTTCTGACAGATATGACTTGTTAGAATGAAAGACCACTTCCTATCTCTGTAAATGTTACAGTTCATCATTTTATAATGGCCATTCTGACTTCAGTTTAAGCTTATGTACAAATTACTACAACTGTAATAACAGAGATTTTCTTACAACATTTTATGGAAAACCTTTTTGATATGTAGTGATATTATGTACTGTATGCCTAAATAACATGAATCAGTTAAATGACAGCATCTGGAATATTACAGTGTTAGTCTACACTTTTTTCTATAACACTTAAAATGATAGAAAACTTTTTTGAATAATAAATATTTCAGTTCTAACATTATAGCAGCACCATAAATATACAGCTTTTATATTTACAAATTGTATCAGCCAAAGCATATGATATGCTTAACTGCATTGTGCATCTTGTGCTCGAATCTGGGCAGCTATTGGCTACAATGGCTCACTTCAGGTACTCAGAACCAAATTGTTCATTTGTACTTTGCTCAACCGTGTTTGTCTGAGATAGTTTTTGCATTTTTTTGTTTCCTTGCTACTCATTGTAGCAATGTATGTGACCTCAACTGTAATTTGGAAAGGAAAAATCTGAAATCACTAAACCTCAGAGAAAGAGGAAGACAATACCATTTTGTTTTAACTGATTGTCTTTGTCAATGCTGGAGTGATGTCAGAGTGAGAATAATAAAGTAAGAGGTTATATGATATATGGGATGGAGTGGGGCTTGCTTCTGCATAGAATACCTTATGATTTGTTCATTTCATCACTGCAGAGACACAGTTTTATTCTGAGTACACGTTTAGGTGTTAAATACACTTGGGAAACTAGTTTAAATATATGTAATAATAAATAATAAAAGAATAAGAAAATACCAAATATTTATCTACAGTAAACACCAGAGTTTCAGTCACAAAAAATACTAAAAATAACACTGATGGAAAGTTTCACACAGTTATAGAAAAATAGTACTTCTAATCTCACTATATGTTCCTGACTGATCTAAAGAGAATTATTGTTCTCTAGTTACATTACTTGCTACCTCAAGGCAAGATGGTGTGTGAGAGTCTTTCTAGTCAGGTCCAGAATATAGAATGCTGAGAGCAATTTCCTACTAATATCTAAATATTATTTCAGAGTTGATTACACAATGACATCACATTTGTTCATCTGACTTTGTTTTCCACACTCACCAACACTAGAAGCTGCTAGGGTTTAGCACCTATGTGTTACCATACACACAGATGGAGCTTTGCTCAGATCTCCTGGAAGTCATAAAACCATAAAACACTTCCTGTCTTCCTACAGGAGATGCAACCTAAACTGTAGCACAGACATTCCATCTCTGGTTCCATTCAAAACTGTGGGATAACATATTTATACCTTAACCCATAAAGTAATTTAATTTCATATATATATTGAAGTTTAAGATTAACCTGTTTACTTCAGTCCTCTCTTAAAACATATACTTTTAATTCAGTTACAATAATAGATGTATATTTATTTTTCTTCTAGCAGGGCATACTGCTGATACATTTTAACACAAGAAAACCTCACAGATACATTTTCAGTACAAACATGTGTACAAATAGTTTGATATACAAATGACATATAATTATTTACAAAATTCCAGCTAGCTGTGCTGGCACATGTCACACATCCACTGCCCTACTTCTCCTGGCATGGCTGGCAGTACCTTCTATTGTTGCAGTGGCTGCATTCACTATTTGGTCAAGGGTGCTTGTATTTGCAAAATACAGGAATCCCTGTTGATTTGAAGCCATGTAGGATTATCAGTCTATAGAGTGGTAATTAAAGTCTCCTATGAGTAGGGTGTTAGTTTGGATGACAAGTGTCTGCAGTAGGTCCAAGTATGCATTATGAGCTTCTTGGGAAATGTAGGGTGACCTATAGCTGGGTAAGATATGGTACAGCATTTTCTATATTTGCACATGGAGGAACTCAAGCACATCATCCTGTTTGACAGCCCTAGAGATATGTTTGTTAC
>NC_056746.1:711978404-712063404 GCF_019279795.1 Protopterus annectens
ATTGGGGACCTGGAGAGCAAGGGAGAAACCATCCCCAGACTCATTGTGATCTCTGTGTGCACTTAAGGGAAATTGTACTTTACTGTGTGTATTTGTTATCCTTTCCTCTTCTGTGAGACAACCCCCTTGGTATTAGTGGTGAGGACTGAGGCTCCTTGATTGCTGAGCAAGGGCACGGTCATCATATTTCTTCTCTTTCCCCCTGGAGAACTCAAGCTAGTTTTTCAAGTGACCCTTGAGAAATGTCGCTTGAGAGGGTTAGGTCTATCTGGGTGTACCTCACCCCATTCCCTGTCTTGAGAGCCCATCTGCATTGGCATTGTTAATCCCACTGCAGTGCTGCACTGACATATCATCTGCTTGCAACTCTAGGCTCCATCTTAGCAACTTAGTATTTTGCTGACTGGTTTTGTTTAACCATGTTAGAGAGTTGTAATCTGTCATAACAGTACATTTCCTTCCATACTGATAAGGTTGAAGTTTTTGCAGTGCCCACACTATGGCTAGACATTCCTTTTCTACCGCTGCATAGCATTCCACCCTGGGTTGGAGTCTATGACTGAGATAAACCACTGGGTGGTCTTCTCCCGCTGAAGAAATCTGGCTAAGTACAGACCCCACCACATGGTTCGAAGCATCCACCTGCACAACAAACTCTTTGCTGTAATCTGGACTGGCTAACACAGGGGGTCCTCCCAAAGCTTCTTTAAGCTTCTGAAATGCCTGCTCACATGCTGGGGTCCAAACTACCTTATCTGGCCTGTTCTTCTATGTCAGGTCTGTGAGGGGAGCAGCTATGGTATTATAACTAGGGATGAACTTTCTGTAGTACCCTGCTGTCCCTAAGAATGCCCTCATCTGCTTTTTGGTAACAGGTGCAGGCCATGCCTGAATAGCTTCCACTTTGGCAGGTTCTGGCTTTATCTTACCACTCCCCACTCTATGTCCTAGGTAGGAGACCTCTGCCATACCCACCTGACATTTGCTCGGCTTAATGGTCAACCCTGCACTCTGTAGTCTGTCCAGCACCTCCCTGACATGCTGAAGGTGCTCTGGCCAGGAACAGCTGTAGATGGCAATATCATCTAGGTAAGCAAGGGCAAACCCCCCTGCTAGGATATTATCCACCAGCCTCTGGAAAATTTCTGCAGCATTCTTCATCCCAAAGTGCATCTTTGTGAACTCATACAAGAGAAAAGGAGTCACAAAGGCTGACTTCTCTCTAGCACTAGAAGTCAAGGGCACCTTCCAGTAACCCGTGGTACGATCAGTGGTTGTAAGATACTTAGCCCCACCCAGCTGCTCCAAGGCTTCATCTGTACTAGGCATGGGGTAAGCATCTGACTCTGTGTGACTATTAATTTCCTGTAATCCACACATAACCTGGTGCTGCCATCCTTCTTTGGCACCAGCAACACTGGGGAAGCCCAGGGACTGTTGGACTCTTGAATCACCCCTAGTTCCAACATCTCCTGTACTTCTTCCCTCAGAGTCTGTATAACACTCTCAGGCACCCTATAACAGCCTTCCTAATAGGCCTTTGGGGTCCTGTATCCACCTGGTGCTGCACCAGGTGGGTGCTCCTGGTTTCCCAGTGAACATTTCCCAAATTCCTGCAACACTGCTCAGATTTCTCAAACATGGGTAGGAGATAGCTGCTGGGACATTGCTACTCCTTCCACTGAGGTGTCAGCCCGAGCATCACTGAGGAGATCAGTCCCCTGATTTCCCTCAGACTCCTCAAATGCTCAGCACAAGGGCCTCCCTATCATGGTAAGGTTTCATCCTGTTAACATGGTACAGTTTGTGACCTTGCCATCTGCCTAGCACTTCCGCCATGTAGTTAACATCACTTACCTTCCTTACCACCTTGTAGGTTCCCTCCCAAGCTGCTTGTAGCTTGTTGTGTCTGACAGGAATGAGAACCATTACCTGCTGCCCTACAGCATATTCTCTAGCTCGAGCATTCCTATCATACCACACCTTTTTCTGTTGTTGGGCTTCTGCCAGGTTCTGCTGGGCCAAGCCCATGAGTTCCCTGAACCTTGTCCTGAGGTTTAGGACATATGCCACAACAGACACCTTGTGAGACTCACACTTACCTTCCCACTCATCTCAAATTAAATCTACAGGTCCCCTCACCCTATGCCCATATAGCAACTCAAAGGGTGAAAAACCTGTGGATTCCTGGGGTACCGCTCTGTAAGCAAACAACAGATGGGGCAAATATTTGTCCCACTCCCTCTTAAACTGATCTGCAAATGCCCATAGCATGGACTTGATTGTAGAGTTTAATCTCTCAACAAGGCCATTAGTCTGGGGATGGTAGTGGTGGTCTTCATGTGCTTCACCCCACAGGACTTCCACAGACAAGCCAGCAGGTTTGACATGAAATTGGCACCTCGGTCAGTCAGTATTTCTTTTGGAAAACCTACCCTGCTGAAAATCTCTAACAATGCATTTGCCACCTTCTCTGCCTCAATGCAGGACAAAGCCACTGCCTCAGGGTATTGTGTACCATAATCCACTACCACTAAGATACACTTTTTCCCTGTGGACCTTGGGGTACTCAGAGGACCCACAATATCCATAGCTACCCTCTGAAATGGCTCCTCAATCACAGGCAAAGGCATTAAATAAGCTCTCACCTTGTCTCCTGCCTTGCCTACCTTTTGGCACTGCTCACAGGCACTGCAGTATCCTGTTACATCTCTGGAAATTCCAGGCCAATAGAAGTTCTGAATAGTATGCCTCTTTGTACGTTTTATGCCCGAATGACCTGCAAAGGGAATATCATGGGCTATGGCTAGAAGTGCCAGATGGTAGGCTCTAGGCACTACCAACTACTGTACTCTCTCACCGTCTAGCCCTCCCTCAGGGGTCCACTCTCTGTATAGCAACCCTTTACTCCAGTATACAGATTCCCCCTTCCCTTGAGAATCAGATGCCTCCCTAGCTACCTGCCTCAGGCCTTGCAATGTAGGGTCTGAGAGCTGAGCCTGTCTCAACACTCTTCTTGTAACCCTTCCCAGCTCCCCATCCATAGGAAGTCTGGCATCCTCTGACAGTGGTGCCTCACTGTCAGCCTGGGTACTACTACTCACCTCTACCTTTGCAGTTACCCTGTCTTAGGGAACATCTGTACCCACAAGCAGCTGTGGCTCACCTTCAGTCTCACTGCTACAGGGTAGCTCACTCCCTGAAGTAACCACCTCACCAATCCTAGCTGCAAGTATGCAGTCTGTCTGGGACTCTCCCAGGCTGCCAGACCCACATGCTTGTCTCATAGCCTCACTGTGTATAACTGCATAAGTACAGGGTACTGCCTCATCCAAATCCTTTCCTCTCAGGACATCTGCAAGATGGTAGTTCCATACCCCTGTTGTCTCAAGGCAACCTACTATTGGCATTTTGTCTTTTCCACTTACTGGATCCCTCACCTTTGGTTCCCCACCTTGCCTCCATGGACACCTGTGTGCCACATGGCCCCACTGGTTGCATTCAAAACATTTACCCTAGCTCCTGGACATGTACCTGGACAAGTGGCTTCCCCTGAGACTGGCAGATTCTGTTGGGGCAGTCTGTGCTGCCCACCATGGGTTCCTTTAGACCCATGAGCAGTACTGGGGGTCCCCTTCCTGTGCAGGGGTGCCCTGCTGGCCAGATATAGGTCTCCCTTCTTCCCCAACTCATCTGAAGTGGCACATTGTCTATCAGCTAACCAGATCCTCATGTCCTCAGGCAAAGTGCTAAGGGCTTGTTCCCTTACCAAAAGGTCAGCCAGCCCTTCAAAAGTGGTGACCTGACATCCACTCACCTAGCTATGAAAATAAGTGCTCAGTTCAACAACATATTCACATACATTTTCATCTGCCTTGCATCTATGCTCACAAAACTAACTTTTTTCTATACATTTCAGATATTAGCTTAAAACATTCTAACAGACATTTTTTTACAGCAGTATAATCAACACATACAGAGTCAGGCATTTGTGATATACAAGTTACAGCTTTCCCATGGAGTAAGGAGGTCAGGAACCATACCCAGAGCCTTTGGTCAACACTATACTGTTTGCATACCCTTTCAAACATGTGAATGAAACTATCAAAATTATCCTCCTCTTTAAACTGTGAAAGAAATTTACTGACCTGTTCTGCTTCTGGGGTCCAGTTACTCCCTTCCCCATTACCTCCATGACTCTGGCGAAGAGTCAGCATTTCCCTCTCATGCTTCTTCTGATGCTTCTTTTTTTCAGCTTCTATCTCCAAACGTCTGGCCTCCAACTCAAGTCTTTTTAGCTCCATCTGGATTTTTAAGTCTACTGCAGAAAGGTTGAGCTGTCCATTCTCAGAGGATATTGTATCTCCACTGCCAGTCTGATTGTCCTTCGCAGAAAGGTTGAGCTGTCCATTCTCAGAGGATATTGTATCTCCACTGCCAGTCTGATTGTCCTCCTGGATGCTGTTTTTTGATGCAGCTGTAACTAAGGCTGCAATCAGGTCTGCCTTAGTCAGGTTTCCATGCACCAGTCCCCTAGCCTGGCACATCTCCACCAGCTGGTGCCTTGTCAGCTTTCCATACTCCTCTGCTGACATGCTGCCTGCTCACCCTGACTAACTAAGCTAACAAAAGAAATAAAACAATTGTGATCTGAATTCTGAGTATACACTGCGTGGATGATTTAGAGTAAAAAACACCTTCAGAGATCACTGTACATAAGCTACAGGATTCACTCTACCCACACCACTGCAAAAGACAAGTGAGGATATCTTATTCCAACCCCTACAAACCACAAATGTGAGGATATCTTATCCCAACCACTACAAACCGCAAATGTGAGGATATCTTATCCCAACCACTGCCACCAGAAATATGATGACCGTGCCCTGGCCCAGCAATCAAGGAGCCTCAATCCTCACCACTAACACCAGGGAGGGCATCTCATATAAGAGGAAAGGATAACAAATACCCACAGTAAAGTACAATTTCACTTAAGTGCATAAAGAGGTCACAGTCAGTCTGGGGCTGGTTGCTGCCTTGCTCTCCAAGTCCTCAATAAGACTCCCCACTGGCACAGCTATATGGTCCAGATCTCAGCCTAGCTGGCAAGCTAACCTGTAGTACTCTCTCTGTCCCACCAGTGCTTCATGTCCCTGCCCACATACTTCTAAGACACTACTTACATAAGACAACAGGCAGAGTGCTGATAAGTTTGATATCAAGCCCAAAATGCTCACAGTCTCTCTCTGAACAATAGTTTTTTAACTCACTAACAAACATCTTTGCTAGGTCCTCCCAACTTACATCATTTTGACACTTAGGTTTTCCCAGTATACACATTACATCATTTTGACACTTAGTCTGTAGTTCCCAGGCCAACAAACTGCATTATTTAGCAATCTAACACCTGCTCAGGAAACTACAACAATAAAAGACATTTCATACGTACACTCTAGCAATTATTCCTTAAGTTAAGACAATAGAAAGAATGTGTTCAGTCAGCCACTTCGGCACCACTATTTAGATAATTGCAGCTTCAAAGGACATTTGAAATGCTTGGCTTAGTTTTCCTTATAGCAGATGGCAATGTTGTAACAATCATGAAGTTCACATTTTACAGTGTTTTCTTTCATTTAAGAACACAAGCCTGTATTTTACATTTATATATACAAATGACAGAATTATGTATCAAATTCTATTTGACTAGGCTGGCAGCCTTTGCCCATCTTCCCCCAATTGTCACAGTGACTATAAAGTCAAATCACGAAAGTAAAAATAGTGAAGTTAAATACACCATACACCACACTACCCCAATACAAAAAACAAACAAAGCACACACTAACATAAAAACACAAATTAACAAATCTACACTACAAATAATCAGGGGGCAAGCCACCTGTACCCCCCCATGTGGTGGGCTACGGCCCCCACACCCTCGCTACTGATATATATATATATATATATATATATATATATATATATATATATTAACTCAGAGATCGCACCAAGCAGAAAAAGACAGCAAACTCACAACCAGACATTCAAAAGTCCCTCACAAACACACATCACATGTATACAAACACCACCACAGTCAACACTTAAACGCTCATACTTTTATCTGCCTACCCTAATCCACACGTACAATTTCCAAACACATTCGCATACATTCAAATACCTACCCAAAACCCTTACAAAGTAGTCACTTACCTTAAATTCCACCTAAATCCACACATTAAACCGGACACCATCCACAAAATACATTCCACGTCACAAGCCGTAAAACCATAACTGCATTCGTAGTTATGCACTTTTGCTATTTTGAACATTCGACTTTATAGTCTCGAAATACTGAAATTCGTTTTTCCGTTTTTCAAGATTATAAAGTGAATATATATATATATATATATATATATATATATATATATATATATATATATATAAATATGTGTGGGTTTACTTTGATTCACTGAAAACTCATTTCACTGAATTTCAATTCACCCTCAAAAAAATCGCTGAAAGCTCAAAATCTGTGAAAACTCATTTCACTGAATCATATTTCACTGAATGTCAGTACTGTTGGGCAAATAAAGCATACATGCCCTTTTCCCCACTATAGTGTAATCCTGGAGTTAGTATATACAGTTAGGGGTGTGAGTGGCACAGCCCCCCACATTGGGGGGGTGGGGCTTAGCCCCCCACCTACTTAGCTTTTATATTTATGAATCGTATTTCACTGAAAGCTAACAATATAAACCAAAAGTAGGTGTGGTCTTTGCCCCCACACCCCCTAATGTGGTGTGCTGCATCCCTCACCCCCCAACTATATATACTAACTCCAGGATCGCACTACAGTGGGAAAAAGGGAATATACGTTTTATTTGCCCAACAGTACTTACATTCAGTAAAATGTGATTCAGTGACATGAGTTTTCAGTGATTTAACTTTCAGTGATTTGGTGTTAGTGTTTGAAATTCAGTGAAATGTGTTTTTCAGTGAATCAAAGTAGACCCATATATATATATATATATATATATATATATATATATATATATATATATATATATATATATATATATATATATATATATATATATATATAGATATATATATATATATATATATATATATATATATATATATATATATATATATATATATACTTTTCTTTGTCAAAATTTCATTATTTTGAAAAAGAAAAGTAGAGGATCACTTACGCGAAAGTGCACTTAACCGGAAGTGCACTTTCGCGAACATCATTTCAACGAAATGATAAAAAACACAAAAAACAGTGTTTTACAGAGGCAAGTCTCTCCTGCACACCCATGTATGAGGCTGCACCCCCAACACCCCTGCTACTTAAATATACTAACTCTGAGATTGTACTACAGTGGAGAAACAGGTAAATTCCCTTTTCCCCACTGTAGTGTGCTTCAGCACCGCAGTGTTACTTAGAGGTTCATAGAACCGTTATTCACAAAATGCACTTTCATTTAAGTGCACTTTCGTGTAAGTGGTCCTCTACTTTTCTTTGTCAAAATAATGGAATTTTGACAAAGAAAAGTAGACCCATATATATATATATATATATATATATATATATATATATATATATATATATATATATAAATATATATATATATATATATATATATATATGTATATGTATATGTTCATAGGTTCATAGGTAGGTACTAGGCTATTGGCCTAGGGCCTATATAAACCTAGCCAAAAGGTACCCTGGCTTCCGCAACCCAAGAAAATTATTTTCCTGTGCCCCTGCCGAGCAGAGCTACAGAAGTGATCCCCAGGGTGAATTTCCTATCTCCCATCCAATCATCAAGATTCTTCTTGAAGTGTGCTAATGAGCAGCTTTGTTTGATATAGATAAGTAGTTTGTTCCAGCATGTTCTGTTTATTGTGGTGACAAGGTTTAGGCCCCTATAGCGTGTAGCTTGGAGGGATTAGGATTTCTTTAAGTGGAGCATGTCCAACTGCTCTGGGTTTGACATAGCTTTGTATGTTAGGCAGAGTTCGCCTCTGAATACTAAATAAGGCAACTGTTTGAGGCCAGTAATCCTCTTTGTGAGGTATTTCTGTGGCCTTTCCAGTTGTTGTAGATGTCTTTTGAGGTACATACCGAAAGGGGTGTTTTACTCTATAATGAGTTTAATGAGTGACGAGTCGAGGGGAGCAATGACCTCTTTTTTCCTGGATGAGAAATGTTTTGTGATGAGGTGTGCCACGTAGAAGGATTCCCTGATTACTGTGGTGATGTGATTATCAAAGGGGAGACTACTGTCCACCTGTGTCCCAAGGTCTCTTATCACACTTTCAGTGTTAAGTAGGCTACCGCCTATGTGGTAGTTCATGGGTACAGAGTTTTTACCAAAAGGGATGACAATGCACTTTTTTGCATTGAGCTTGAGGCCATGGCTTTGACACCAGGCATCTGTCTCAGTGTGGCCCTTTTGTAGGATGTCCACATCATTAGGAGTTTTGATTATGGCTCCTAGTTTGCAGTCATCTGCGAACTTCATTAGCCAAAGACCTTTTTTGTTAACCTGTACTTCAGAGAAGTAGATACCAAACAGGAGAGGACCCAGGAATGAACCCTGTGGTACTCCACTTGTCAATGGTCTGAAATTGGATTTGGAATCTGCTACTTTCAGTGTTAGTTCTGTCAGTGAGCCAGTTGGCAACCCATTTTGTGACATAGGGATTTATACCGAGTTTAGGGAGTTTATTTATAATTCCAAAGTGGGGGATGATGTTGAAATCCTTGCAAAATCTAGATAGGCTGTGTAAGCCACCTTACCCTCATCTACAGCTTTGGTGACCACTTCAAAGAAGTCTATCAGGTGTAAGAGACATGATCTTCCTTTTAGAAACCTGAAATGAGTGGGGTCCAGAGTTTGGAGATTACCAATGTCATTGTTTATAAGTTCCATGATGATACGTTCCATGGCCTTGCAGACCAGGGTTGTCAGGCTAATGGGGCAGTAGTTCACGTGGTCTGTGGTGGCTCCCCCTTTGTGGAGTGGGATAACTGTCACTGTGCACCATTCAGTAGGCGAAAAGCCTGAGGTGAGGCTATGATTGAACATGGTACTTAGGTCGGGTGCCAGGTCATTCTGTAGTTCATGTAGAATGCAGCCTGGGATGCTGTCAGGTCCCATCGATGCTGGGTTCTTGGCTTTGGAGAGTGTGTTTTTTACCTGTGCAGCTGTGATTACAGGAATTTTGCATTGTTCTGGTATAGAGATGGGCCCTTTAGGGGATGGGGTGGGGTAAAGTTAGCACTGAACCTATCTGCCAGGATGTTGGCAGTATCATTTGGTTATATTTAGTGCCATTGTGTTGTAACTCAGAGCAGATCTGAGTGTTGCTATTGAGATTCTTGACATAGCTATAGAATGTTTTGTGGTTGTCTTTAGAATCAGTGGTGATTTTGTTTTTGTAACTAGCTTTGGAGGATTTTATGACGGATCTCAGTTTCTTACAGAGGCTGACCAGGGAGTTCCTCCAATCATGGGATTTTACTCTTTTTAGCAACAGTTTTTTTCTTCTGTTGTAGAGTTTGTTTATGGCAGGGGACCGGAAGATTGGCTTCCTTTTTTGGAGGATAGCATCTTGGTTCTGTTAGGGATTGCATGATCCATGCACTCTTGTAAGTGCTTATAAAGTGTATTCGTGTAGGATTCAGCAGTCGTACTTCTACTGTCCGTCAGCATGAGTGTCATGAAGTTTGCCACTTCTGTCTTAAGAAGCATGAAGTTGGCTTTGGAGAATTGTTTTATGGTGGTTTCCCTAATGGGGAGTGGGGGAAGGATTTGGATGTCTAGGGTGATTAGCTTGTGGTTGGATCTGACCAACGAGGAATTGACCTCTGGTGTGGAACACCGGTTGCTCATGTTGGTAATTACCAGGTCTAAGATATTGCTGCCCCTGGTGGGGGTGTGGATAAGTTGATCCAAGGCATTGGAATTTATGAATTCCAGAAAACATTGAGCACAAGAGTTGGTACATGAGTAGTTTTTCCAGTTAATGGTGGGGTAGTTGAAATCGCCCATTATTAGGGTGTTACGTTGTACCTTAATATTTTCCATTGTATCAAGAAATGAGGACTGGAAATCCTGGGGCATAGTGGGGGATCTGTAGCAAGCTACAGTTTGGATTGCAGTCTTGCTCAGAGTTAGTTGCACTTGGATAATCTCGGATGCATTATGCTGAGCAACTAGCCTGGGGGTGTGGATATCCTTAATGAATATGGACATGCCTCTGCCTTTAGTGTTTCGGTTCAGGTTAGGTGGCCGAAATGTGTGGCATGAATTATAGCCTGGTAATGCAGGGGTGCTCTTTGGAGCCTTGAACTAGGTCTCTGTCACTGCACCGATGTCGATGTTTGCCATTTTAAAGAGTGCCTCAAGTGAGTGCATTTTGGGGTTTAGACTTCTAGCATTGAGTAGCTTTACCCTCAGATTTTGCTTGCTTGTACCTGTTACGGTGGTGAATTTGTCATTTGAACCTTGACTAAATAAGGCACTATAGGGGTGGCAAGAGCCTAGGCAGTATCCAGAATGCCAAGGGTGACAGGTCTCTGGCAAAGCATCATGATTGGCTGAATGCCAAGGGTGACAGGTCTCTGGCAAAGCATCATGATTTGCTGATCATGTCATCCCAGGCAGACAGATACTGGATCCCCTTAGAATGACACCAGAAGTTTAGCCAATTGTTGAAGTCAGTCATTTTCTCCTTGTACTGTGGTATCATTCTGGGTGATGGTAGGATGCTGCTCAGGGCTAGGGTCATGCTTGCCTGGGCTACAAGATCAGACAGCTCCTCCATATCTTTTTTCATGTAGTCCAGCGAGGTACATCTCAGGTCATTCATACCAATATGGATAATGACAGAGTCATATTTGTACTTGCTGTGGAGTGATATGTATATATATGTTCATAGATTAGTACTAAGCTAACTGCCCTTGTGAACCATTTTAAGCCTAGCCAATTGTCCCTTGTGAGACTCAAACCCTGCACCTAGATTCACTTTATAATCTCAAAATACTGAAACATCGAATTGGAAAGTAAAAATCATGAAGTTAAACACACCATGCACCACACTACACATACACCATACTACCCCAATACAAAAAACAAACAAAACACACACAAACATAAAAACACAAATTAACAAACCTATACTACAAATAAGCTGGGGGGCAAGCACAGCCCTCGCTACTGATATATATATATATATATATATATATATATATATATATATATATATATATATATATATATATATATATATATACATACACCACCACAGTCAACACTTAAACACCCATACTTTTACCTGCCTACCCTAACCCACACATACAACTTCCAAACACACTCGCATACACTCAAATACCTACCCAAAACCCTTGCAAAATAGTTACTTACCTTAAATTCCACATAAATCCACACATTAAACCAGACACCATCCACACAATGCATTCCACGTCACGAAACGTAAAACCATAACCGCCTTCGCAGTTATGCACTTTCGCTGTTTTGAACATTCGACTTTATAGTCTCGAAATACTGAAATTCGATATTTCAGTATTTCAGTATTATAAAGTGAATATATATATATATATATAGAGCTATGTATATATATATATATATATATATATATATATATATATATATATATATATATATATATATATATATATATATATATATATATATATATATATATATATATATATATATATATATATACGCACACACATACACAAGCACTGGCATAAATACACAAGTTGAAGTAAAGTTGTTAGATAAAATATGTGGAGTCCCATAAAACATATTTATTTATTTATTTTTGCTTGAAGAGTTAACTGTTAACTGTTTTCCTTAGTAAGCCTGTTAGATATTCTTAGGAAGAATGTTGAAGAAGATTTTGGAGGCCGGATGATTGTTTGACTTGCAGAAAAGCTGACGTTTATCAGCATATGCAGCACATATATGATCTATAGGTCTGAAGTCAGTGAACAGTTAGACGAGGATGAGTATGATACAGTACCATTGTAGAACTTCAGAACAGAGGGAATACTTAAAAAAGACCTATATAGCAATACAGATCTAATGATTTACAGATCTAATTTTTTTTGGGCTTTTTCATTTTAACAACAGTGACTAAAGTTAATTAACAGTTTATGTCTAAATCCTGAGTTAAGCAGTACAGGTGTTTTTGCTGTATGATTTATAGTTATGTTTTCTTAGTGCAAGCACACTTTAGATGGAAATGTTTGAGTTTAGACCAAGATGGTAGAGGGTCTCCTGCCTGATTTACCAGCTTAGCACCATTTTTTCAAGGATGGCATTTTTGTTTTCTTCACGTCTACCCATAGTGAGCTTTTCCAGGATGTAGAGGTTGAATCCTCCATGGTACATGAGTTTTGAGCAATTTTTCAGTGTGTTGTCAGACAAAAGCATCTCAAGAATATATCTGAAAGGACCTAATAGATAACTTCTTTAAACTAATAACTAACAAACCCTTAATAATTTCACCTGAATCCAACCTACACTCCAAACTGTGCTATTACCTCTCTAACTCAATCTCATATTTGATCTGCAGTCTACTATCAGGTGACATCCATCCCAACCCTGGCCCATCCAACTCATCCACCACAAACAAGTCAATATTCCTTACTTCTTTAAATTCTCAGAGCATAGTTAATAAAATCCCAAACCTCCATGCCTGGATAAATCATAATAAACCTGACATCCTATCCATCTCAGAAACTTGGCTAAAACCCCACATAAAAGACTCTGAAATTATACACCAAATTACTGTATCATTAGAAAAGATAGATCCCACAAAAAAGGGGGCAGAGTAGCACTCATATACTCATCCTCCTTATCAGTCTCTCCCTATAATAAGCCTATCCCACCCTTTAAGAACGCCAAACTACTCCTTGCAATACTTCAAATTAACAAACATAAGCACATATGTATAGCTTCCCTCTACATCCCCCCAGGGGATAATATTTCTACTCTTGAACATATCCTCTCCTGGCTCTCCACCAACATCAGTAATGAAACAATAATCCTAGGAGATGTGAATATTAACAGGGCTTCCATTCAATCTCCTACAAATCCACTCAACATCAACCTCTACAACTTTTCACAACTAATTAACTCTATAACACATCCCTCAAAAAAAACCTCCAGTGGCAGTATTTTGGACTGAATTCTAGTCTCACATCCTCAATACTTCTCTGACAGGGGTACTCTTCCAGATCCTCTTAGTGACCATCTTCCCATCTTTACATACCGACTCCATTTATCCTTATATCGTTCCCACAACTATATTACCGTACGTAACCAAAAAAACTTTAACACAACATCCTTCACTAACTCCCTAAAAGCTATAAACTGGAACTGTCTAAAAACATTACCTCTCGACAATGCAGTTGCTCACTTTAACACCTTATTCCTAAAAATTCTAGACCACCATGCTCCCATAAGGACAAAGAGAATAAAAACTAAAACAGCCGCTTGGCTTACTAAAAACACACTAACTATTATGAGGCAAAGAGATAAAGCCTGGGCTCTCTACCTAAAAAACAGGTCCCCCTCACCCTTCTTGAATACAAAACACTTCGAAATAAAGTAAAAAAACTCATCATTTCTGACCGACAAAACTTTTTTTCCACACTACAAAACAACAACAAAACTAACCCTCAGAAATTCTGGAAAGGTATCTCCACTCTCCTTAACCCCGGCAAACTAGACACCCCCTCCCCTGACCCAAATGCTACTGACACTGACTTAGCAACCCAATTTAACACTTTTTTCATTGACTATTTCTAAACTTACTTCATCTTTCTCTAATACCACCACAATCTCCACATCACCTCCTCCTTCCTCTACCATTACTCTTCCCTGTTCTTCCACCACTCCCTCACTCTCCCCCACTAACTCACAATCCTTTACCCCTTCTCCTTCTATCACTCCCCCCTCCCCTTCTCCTTCCCTACTTCCCACACTTCCCAGTGTCCTCCCTTCTCATTAAAACCAATTCCCACTTTTACTATAAAAACTCCTTCAGAAATTGAAGCCATGCTCCAATGCTCCAGATGATATCCCTGCTTATTTTCTCAGTCTAGCCGCTGAAGCAGTCACCTACCCCATTAGCATTCTAATTAACCGTTCAATCCAGGAATGCATAGTACCCAAAATTTGGAAAAAGGCCTTCATTATACCATTACATAAAGGAGGCAACAATAATAATGTTACCAACTTCCGTCCCATTGCTATCCTGTCTCATATCTCTAAACTCTTAGAAAAATGCATACAACAACAACTTCTTCCACACCTCTTAGATAAACAGCTTCTAACACCCACACAACATGGATTCAGGCCAAATCATAGTACTATGACTGCCCTTCTCTCCTTCCTTGAAACTATTAATAAAGCCCGGGATTCTGGCCTTATTGTTTCCACCCTTCTACTAGACCTTTCTAAAGCCTTCGATACTATCTATCATAGCCTGCTTTTAACTAAACTCTCTAAACTTAACCTATCCCCTTCTTCCTTGAATTGGTTCTCCAGCTACTTATCTAACCGATATCAAGCAGTAAAATGGAAAAAGGCCACCTCCTCATTTCTTAATACCCCAACCGGAGTCCCCCAAGGATCCATATTAGGCCCCCTTCTTTTTAATATATTTATAAATGATTTTCAGAACTCTATTCCTTTCTCAAATATCATACAATATGCAGATGATTCAACTATCATCTGCTCTGCCACATCTACCCCTGTACTCCTAAAACTTACTCAAAAAGCTTTTTCAACCACTGAGCAATGGAAGAAAAGAAACCACCTTGTATTAAATGCCTCTAAAACCAAACTAATGGTATTTACTCCCTCTAAAACTACCTCATTCAACTTTAACTCCTTCACTATCACTAGCCAAAACAATATACCTCTGGAACTGGTATCAGAGACCAAATTACTTGGGGTCCAAATTGACAACCAGCTTAAATTCCATTCCCACTTACAACTAAACATCAAAAAGACCCATCAAAAACTAGGCATGCTCTACCGACAAAATAACTACCTTACCCCTGCCACTAAAGTAACTCTCTCTACTTCCTTTCTTATCCCCTCCCTTCTCTACGGAACTCCTCTTCTCACTAACCTACAATCCTCTCTTAAATCTCAACTTTCCTCCTGCTACAACAAAATTACCAAATTTGCTACCAGCCAAAAGTCATCCTCCCATCACTGCCCTTCTCTCCAAAAACTAAAATGGCTAGAACTACCAAATCAACTCATCTATACACAACTAACTCTTGTACATAAGCTCATTTTTAACCCCACCCACTGTCCTTCACTCTCTTCTACCTTTAAGATGTACCTTCCTGATCAAGTACTAAGGTCCAATAATCAAAATCTAATAGAAGTGCACAAACCATCCTGTCCACCAGGCAAAAATCTTCTATCTTATGGTTTAGCACGTCTCTGGAACTCTCTACCACCTTCCATTCGTACTACTTCTAACCATTACTCTTTTAAAAAATCTCTTCACTCACACCTAATATCCCAATGGGAATGCTCCTGCTCTCTCCCCACATAACAAATGATATCAAACTCCTGTTCCATTCTTTCTATGGAAAACAAACCCCTTTTTCACCTCATTCAATGCCTTAGATTCCTTCTTTCTCTCTTTCTCACTTCTCTCTCGATCTTATTCTCATCTAAAACTTTCTCCTTCTATTCATCTCTCCATATACTTTTATTCCAGTACTTATATGTTAGTTGTAAATATTGCATCAGACTGCTGCTACTTATATGCGTTTTGTAAACAATGAATCAGACTGTAACTATGAACTGTATGTTCCTAAGAAGAAATGCCTCTCTGCTGTACAATGCAATGTTCCATTGCCAGTCAGTTTTAACTCCAACCTCATCACTAGTGTGTATTACTTGCAATGTTTGCTGTATTAATTGTAAAGGTCTTGTTCAAAACTGCAACTTTTGTATAAATATGATCTTTAAACTATTTTAACCTAGAGTGCTATTGGAGCTTTTCTCCCCAGGACTCCATTGAAAACGGGTTCAAATGGCCCAATGGACTATCCTGGTAAACCAACTGCAAATAAATAAAATAAATAAATAAATAAATATAAAAATTGTAAAAGGAAGTTTGTTCCATCATCTTGGAAGGTGCTGTGCAATGTGTCTGTAATGTGGTTTGTATACTGTTATTTATTTTACATATTAGATTCCACCATCTGGGAAAGTGTTGTATAATATGGAGGATTATGATAGGGTCACTAATCATAATCTGCTTATTATGTGTTCAAGACATGCATGCCAAGAAATTCACCTCAAGAACACATAATTAAACATCATGATTGGAGACTCGATCATAACTCTTTTTAGTGCATGGAGCTCCATGTACTACTAATTACAGGAAAATAAAACTCTAATAGGAACAGATTCAAATAAGTGTACACAATATGTATTCAAGAAAATTCTTACCACATTTTTGTGCTTCCTAGTCATTAGCAAGATTACACTGTGTGCATGTAGTCTACACTTTATGGTAAACTTTATGAATCCCTATCAGTATTGAAAGCTGCAAGACTATCAGTAGGAAAACTAAAATTAGGAGGAAGAAGGTGTGAGTTATGTCTGTGTTGTCTGTTCACTCAGAACAGTGTTTACTTAGTGTAGGCATTATTGAATCCTGGGGTTGTTTTGCTGGGTTTCGAAGCCATAAAGTGCTTAGGGAGCACTGTCAGAGAAATAGTATAATACAGTTTCTTGTGTTTATACTCACCTTGCTATACCTTTTAACTGGCCATATTTTCACAGAATGTCCAGATTTTTCTCATATTTAGTCTGTTCTTCATAAAAATCTTCATTCCTCATAAAAAAATTTGATTTTCAGACAAATCTTTGAGAAATGAAGTCTCTAAATTATGACATGCATTTGAGTTTCAGACTTCACATTCTTCAGAAAATGCAGGCAAACACATATCCTGTTATTCTAGCTACTTTCTAAGTTTATATCAGGAAGTCAGGGATATGTTACCATTATGGAGAGCAGGTGGAAACAAATCTGTTTTTAATACTGTAAATGTCTTTGCTGGTCAGTACTGGCAGATTTAACTGTCTAGCATGAGACCTGACCTTAACAAGTTAAGTAGGGGATACTTTATATTAAGTTCTGGTCTCATGCTATAGTAGTACTTAACTGATTTGTCTTTTTTCATCATCAGAGCATGATCACTGTGCGTTGTGTACTATGTATCTGTTATATGCTCTGTGCAGAGGTATAGTTAGGTTGGGAAGAAGGGGGCAGCCTCCCTGGGTTCAAAGTGTTTGGGGTGCATTTGGCAGATCCTGATCAGCCTTGAGTGCAATAGCCGCATTTAGAAATGAGCGGTGATACTGTATTTTTTACCAAAACTGAAGCACTTTAGTACTCAGTGTGTGGCTTAAATTGGGGTTCCTATCAAGTTATCGAAAATTGTAAATGGCAAACACATATTGAGCGAAACCGATTGGTCAAAACGTCGAAACGTCGCACGCGTAACACGGAAATCGCAGTAGGGAATATTTTCCCTTTACATCAATGCAGTGCAATCTCGAGTAGGAATATTTAAGTAGCGGGGGTGTGGGGGGTGCAGCCCTCACATGGGGGGTGCAAGGGGGCTTGCCCCCCTGCTTGCAGTGTTTAGGTAAGTATATATTTTTTATTTTTTTATTATATTTTCGAAATTTCGAACATCGCACATATGGAGTCGACCATATGGTGTTCAATGTTTGAAACTTTCAAAAATATAATATAGACCCCTTAAATTGTACTAGCTGCTTGTTAAAAATGTTGAAATAAGTTTGCTATATAATTTGCTCAAGTTAGAGTTGAAAAGCTTAGATCTGGACCTAGTTTGCTCCTTAAGTAAGGAGTGTCAGTCCAGGAAATGAACTTTTTTTTTCTTTTTCTTTTTTGCTCCTCAACTTTAAGTTGAAGGGGACACCATATCTCGAGATGGCACCAGTTGCTTCAATAGTTTGTTACACCTCTGTTTCTGTGTACTAATATTTATTTTCAGTGTTAGGTTGTCAACTCTCCAGGGATGTGTTCCCACTAGACTCTTTGAAATTAGAGTGCATCAGGTATTGCCTTGTAGTCCACACAGATGTCAACTGTAACAAATCCTTAACAAATAGAATAGAATAACAGTATCTGAATAGTTCATATTTTCTAGCCATTTGAAAGAATCCTTGTACTTTTCACAGTCTTACTTGTGGCTTGTTTGGCTTGTTTAAAAGATATGAAGCAACTGCATTTATTAATGTGTTGGATCAGTGAGATATGAACTGGGACTGTGGTTTCAGTGGACTGTCTAGACATGCCCTTTAAAGTTTGATGGGCTAGAAACATACTTTTCTGACTTTGGTAGATAAACACTCCTCAGTGCTTAATTTTTATTTCTTTTTTGATCATCTTCTGTATTCTAATCTATTTAAATAATTGAATTTAACCATTGAAAAAGTTTTAACCTTTGAAGACCATGAATGTCAAGGTACTAATTAAATTGACACTAGTTGATTAGTACAGTCTTGACAATGTTTTGTTTTGGCAGAGTTTTCTTGGGTCTGTATTAGGTTGCTGAAATGGTATTCCGGTGAACACCTATTCAGCGACCCATAATCACGAAAATCGCTTCAGAGATTCCCTGAATTCACTAAGGGCAACAAAATAGTTGCCCGAAGCACAATGGACAATTACATAACTTATGTTTCAGTCTAATGTATGCTGTTGTTTTTTTCATTGTTTTAAGCTTTCAATGTGCTGAATTTTTATAATTATACATAGGGCATTATAAAATTCACTGTTTTATATTGAATGTGATTCTGATGCCTAAAGTTTCAGATGTAATGTTAGAATTTGTATGTCTGCATTGATGGCTTTAACATAATTGACTTTTTAGTTTAAGTAATTATTCAATTAATGATTATAGGATGTGACTGGATAGGGTGTGTTTTAAAAGGAGAGCTTTTGTGAGCATTTTATGTCTGATGAAGCGTAGTGGCACTATGCAAAAGCACTTACACTTTTTACATGCTTTTTTTTTAAATAAATGATTTTATTTTTATGCTGTGCTGGCCCTTTGCCTGTCTGAGTTCACTGGATTATTCTTGTGGACTGAGGTTTGGACTTTATCTGGTGCAGTGGTTTTGCTTTTGTTGCTAACTACAGAATGTTGCCCTTTTCTCCACTGTAATGCGATCTCAGAATTGGTATATATAGTTAGAGGGTGTGGGGATGAAGCCCCCACTTGGGTGAGTTCAAGTCAACTAAAAGTTAGTCTGTTGTACTTTAGGCAACTATTTCATTGCCCTTATTAAAATCAGTGAATTGCTGATGTGATTTTCACTGATTAGGGGTCACTGAATAGGTGTTTGCCAGAATACCATTTTGGCAAACTAATATAGAACCCCCCAGGATTCATGAAGCTTGTGCCAGGTGCAGGCATAGCATAGGCGGTATAACGCCAAACATGGCCGCCGAGCAATTCACGCACGATCCAGTTCCATGTGCACTACTGGCGTATGCCAGATCTGCGCAGCCCTCAGCTTAGGTATGCTAATCACCCCATGTGCAGTGCCGCACCATGCAAATGAAGGTACATAGTGATTCATGAAGTGGTGCAGGCATAGTGTAAGCCCACAGAAATGTAAACCAAAACACACGGTTTACATTTTTCCAAACAGAACATTGGAGCTATGAAAGCAGACCAGACTCATGTATTACAAAGTTAACATATGCCAATGGCTAAATATACAGCCAATGGCATAAGAAAAGATGCACAACACCTAAAAAACATTTAATGTCATGTTCACAGTAACGCAAAGTACAACTGCAGGGCATGTGTGCACAAATGGGAACACAAAGAAAATGTATACAAATGTCATAAAATCGCAATGTAATACAAATCATGATTTCACCATAATACTCAGTGTTATGCATGGTACACCACAACCAAGCTGCAAGGGTTGCTAAGGGTCTGTGACAGTGTTTGGCGTGGTAACTAGGAATTAGTAGTCAATACCATGCAAATGAGGCAGGTAATAGTGAATCGCAAACGTCCCGCCGGACTAAGGATGTACCATATGGAGCAGCACTACAGCACTGAGGAGTGGCTTAGAGGTATACATGACATCAGCAGTGGGGTGTGCCACCGTAGCTGTAAGCACATTGGAGCAATGCAAATCTGGCCTGGCCATTGCTAAGCAAAGCCGCAAGACAGGGGTGGGGAGGTAGGTATAGCATCGTTTAGCTGAGAGCACATATGGTGCCTGAAAGCGCATGTGTACGGGGAGGAAAATGTGCCTGAAACCCGGTAAGCGGACGCACGCGCCGCGCACCATAACTCAAACAGGAAGGTCAGGGAAAGAAAATAAGGAAATGCCGCAGTAGGGTAATTGGAGTACAACTGAGCAATTAACACCTATTAACTCACAGTGGGCAATCGACGGCAGCTGCCAAGTCTGTTCACAGAAACCTGCAAGACAAGATAGGGGAGGTGTCGGATTGCAAAGAAAAGAGAACTGTCATAGCAGAGCAAAGCAAACCTGCAGTAGACCGGCCATAGAACACATTACCAAGATAAGCCAGGTGTAGAATAGTACAAATCAAAGCAGGCTGCTGGATGCATGCCAGAAAATGGGAGGTGAAACGTTAAGAAATGTAAAGGGAAGGGCAAGAGATAATCCACAGCAGCCAAATGTAATTCAACACCAAAGGCACCACAATAGTAGCTCCTGTCATAAAACACATAAGATACCCTGTAGCTACGATCGTACATGCACACCCTATGACATCATTGGTGTTCACAGCACAATAGTATAAAGCGTGAAAGCACCCCACACACCTGTGTATTCCCAAACACTGCACCTAAGGTGTAAACATACGGGGAACTTTTACAATGTACATGTTGGGAGCTGCCGTAGCTGTGGTTCATCACCATGTGTTAGAGACTGACGGTGTTGTGGAGGATGATGCCGACAACCACCGCAGGCCCCGGAGGAGGAGAAGAGTGTTCAGACCAAGGGTAACCTACCAGGGGCTACATGATCTGGAGATAGTAGAGCATTACAGGGTGGACAGGGACATCTTACAGCAAATAGTTGAGCTGTGCCGGCCATGCCTGAGATCCAGAAACAACAGAGGGGAACCCATCCCAGTGGACACGAAGGTATGTGTAAGCTTGCGAATACTAGCCACAGGTACCTTTCAAAGGCCAACTGGAGATATAATAGGGATCTCACAGGCGTCAGCAACCAGGGTACTACCCCGGTTCCTGAATGCCATGTTACCACATGCCAATGAGCATATATACTTCCCCCGAACTCAGTAGGAGTTGGCCAGCAATATGCGTCTCTTCCACCATGTGGCACACTACCCGGAGGTACTGGGTGCGATAGACTGCACGCACATACATATCAAGTCACCACCCTGTGAGCATGGTAGGTGCTACATAAACTGCAAGGGATACCACTACATCAACTGCCAGGTCATGTGCAATGCCCAGGGCATTATCATGGATGTGTGTGCTGGCAGCCCTAGAAGCTACCATGACTCCCACATCTGGCATGCCTCACAGCTGTATCAGGTATTTGTCGGGGGGACATCCCACATGGTCACCTTGTGGGGGATGCTGGCTATGCACTGGAGCCGTGGATGATGACTCCCATCAGAAATGCATACACACCCATGCAAGAACACCATAATGAGGCACATGCACAAACCAGAATCAACATAGAGCGTGTGTTCAGGATGCTGAAATCATGGTTCCGTTGCTTGGACATATCTGGTGGAGCCTTGCAGTACTCTCCAAGCATGTGTGCCCACATCCTCATAGTATGTGCCGTGCTACATAATATGATCCCGCGGAAAAAACTGCAGCAGGACAAAATGGTGAAGGCCCTCACAGCCCACCGAAATTGCCAAGGCCATCACAGGCACAGAGAGATTCAGACCATGAACATCCTGTGCCAGCCCCAGTAGGCAGATGGAGGCGTGCCCAATATGCCTATGCCTTGGCAAAGAGGGAACGTATAGCACATTCTCTGACAGTGCAAGCCCCTACGGACTGACAAACGTCTCCACCTGCACACACAGTAAAATGGATGGCACACACACACGATCACCTGTAAATTGTAATGAATAGGTGGTCTACTGTGTGAATCCTACATAGGCAGCCCTCAACCATTGTACACACAACAGCTATTGGAACAAGGAATGTCAAAACCTGAACAGTACACGCACCTATCAGCATATGTTGCTACTGTGTGTATAGGTTCCTAGGTACATCGGTAGGTACACACCCGATTGTCAGAGGCCATTCATCAATCGAGGCAAACAGTGTCTGCTGTCGTCACCACATCGAGTAACCAACTGTCGCTCAGTGGAGCCAATTGTGGGATCCATGTGTGTAATCACTGTTCCCCACACACTCTGCATGGATTCCCTGGTGCGTTAATGAGGGGCTCCATATAATGTAATCATGGATGTAGTGGCGAAGCATGGGGTGTACCCATGACAGATATCCGTCACCTCAGCATGCTCCACCTATGGTTGTGTGAAGGTGTAGCACATTATAGTGTGTGGCTCACTGTGACATACATACCCAATGCTGGAGCACATCCATTAAACATCACTTGGACATACCATTAATAGGTCTCATCCATATGTAAACTAACTGAGTTACCCATTTGATCATAGTATGGAGCAACATCCGTAGTATAGTCCACATACAAAACACCATAACACGTGTACAAATCCCAGATGCCCAAGTGGTAAATGCAGTGACTGTCGTGCATGTTCCTGGTCCCACATCCTGCAAGGGATGTAACGTAATCCCGAAGGCACGAATAATTCATGTTGGATGCAGGTCATCAGATCATGTTTAGCACATGTTAGTGGGAATATGCGTTGCCCAGTGCTGGTAAGCCTCATTTAAATATGACTAAACGGATATGCGCGAAACAGGGCTAAGCTTCTCTGCATATCACGCAGATCATGGTCAATGATGTCCAGAACAGATGAAACCAGCATTATTCACCCCTGTACTAATAGTGCCTGCTGTGAAGGGTAAAATGACCACTGCCAGGAGTAGAACACGCAATCATGTACACAATCACCTAACACTAAGCTACCCAAGATGTACCAACGACAGGTGTGTAATGTGACAGGTTCAAACTCAAACGTGCGGAGTCCAGGTAACAGTATACACCGACATGTACACAATGAAAGGTGTATTCTGCCTGTCACTCTCTCTGTTATATATATATATATATATATATATATATATATATATATATATATATATATATATATATATATATCTATATATATATATATATATATATATATATATATATATATATATATATATATATATATATATATATATATATATATATATATATATATATATATATATATATATATATATATATATATATATATATATATATATATATATATATATATATATATATATATATATATATATATATATATATATATTTATATATACATATATATATATATATATATATATATATATATATCTACATAATAGAGATAGAAAGGGTGATAGAGAGATATATGTTGATATATACGGATTCACCTATATCTGCAAATATGTAGATAGGTCAACGACATGTACACAACCATGGAGGTACAAATAAATAGGATACTGCCAACTATGGAATGTGTCACATACCGACACGCGTAATCACGAGGCTGAAAGACTGAAAGAACACAGTACCAGAACAGTAGAACCGCGTGTAATATTATCACGATATTAAGAACATTTAGTTATCGCTGCCGGTGTTGCGGTCCACGTAGGTACTGTGTTCAACTGTGTTTGTGATTGCCGTAGTGTTGAGAGTGCCGTGTGGTGTGTGTGTGTGTGTGTGTGTGTGTGTGTGTGTGTGTGTGTGTGTGTGTGTGTGTGTGTGTGTGTGTGTGTGTGTTTGCATCGTGTGTCTGTTAGTGCTAACTCGGAGGTACATCAGTACGGTAGGTGTGGTTATAGCTGGCCGTAGGCATACGGTTACCACCTGTCCCACTTTAAGAGGGACAGCCCCTGCCTGGGCAGTTGTGCCTTAACAAAAAGTATTAAAAAGGGCAAATGTCCGAGATTGTAGGATATAATTATGTCCCATATATTATGTAATAGTTGCAGTAAGTAGTTATGCCTGTATGTAAAAAGCGTAAATGTTACATGAAACATGATAAGTAGCTAAAGTGCTACAAGAATAAGTATATATTCAGGATAAAAGTATGTGCTAACCTGTGTACTTACCGTGGGTATGTGTCTGCCTGTAAACACCGATGTGTGTCCTGCAAATGTCCCACTATGGCCATTTGAAAAGGTGGCAACCCATGCCAAAGAGGTTCAGTCACCAACACAACTGCAATGAGTGCAAATATCTGTGACAGAAATACACGGGACAGCTGTCATTTAGTAACATTCCTTTACAGATCGCTGTATTTCCGGAGGTATGGAAGTATCAACCTCACCTGCATACTATACAGAAACCAATTAACAACGGCCCAATGTATAAGCCCGTAACAACCATAATTTCAGTCTACTAACTGATAGCTCTTCAATTAGGGAAGGAGCCCACACACATATATGGAATAAGTAGAAATGCAGTTCCCATAAACCTGTATATGCTATGCACACCCACCTACATCTCCCACACACGAAACAATAGCAATACAGACTGTAATAACATCACAAACAGCCACTCACTCAATTACATCTGCAGAAGCGTTAACATACCTTGTGAGAGACACATTTGTAAAGGCGCCATGTGAAATTGTAGCTGTTGTATAATGGAAAAGATGGTGATGTTACAGGTTTTGTTTGCAATAGTCCCTTATCAGAAGGGTGAGATGACAGGTACACTCACATGTAGAACCACATACTCTAGCCGTCACACACAATCCATGGGGGACATGAATCCAAAATATCCGTGTCTCTACAAATGGCAGTTGCAATTCCACACAACAAAACACATACAGGCCATCTCCCCGAAGGTAGGGCAAAAGGGCAATGCCCAAGTGGAGAATTCAATTATACCCCACTGTTGCCGCGTAATTGGTAAATGGAGTAGCTGCACAGCTGATGTGCATGTAATAATTTACTCAGGAACACCAATGGGTGGCAGGAAACCACATGTTACAGGTATTGATGTATATAAGGATGACTTGCCAGACATTCAAACCGTATGCTCATACCATAGAACCGTTTAAACAGTAAAGGTGTAAGAGAGATATTTACGAAAGTTCGGAATGCTAACAAGGTATGTAGAATACTCAGTATGTTAGTGTATGTATAGCCTGTTTTGTATTAATTAAAAGTGTCCGCAATGCATAAAGTGGGAAAAGGTATTATGTAGTGATGTCTTGTTGAGCATAGTAACGCTTGTAGAAATTGTGTGTCCTGCTGTGGGCCACAAGGTAAACATCACAGACACCACAAGGGATGCTACATGAGGGCTTTAAACAGAACAATTCCACACCACCCGCCATCAGTGGTAGGGTATGTCCAACAAGTACATGCCATAGCAGGGGATAGTATATGTTGATATACTGTCACAGTAGGCATGTGTATGGGCATATAATGACAATAAATTGCCTAAGGTGGTCCTGCTGTGCAAGTATGCTTTGCATTATGGGATAATATGTAAAATATGTGTAATGTACAGTATTGTAGGTAGATATGTCAGATATTCTACACAGCATAACAGTTATATCATGCAAACAAAAGGTATCATCTATTGGCATGTACAATACACAATAACAGGATACATATGGCTTGTAGTCACGGGACATTGTAACAGCATGATAGCTAATCGAAATGGAAGAGCTACTCAATTAACCATGCACAAAGGACATGTAATAGCTTCACAGGTTCATAGTGAGGTACTATGCTGTCTGGCAAGTCTATGTGTAAGCCCAATTGCAGTGTTTACACCAGCGGCACCTCTCTAGGGTAGTGTCCTGGCTGTGTACAGCAGAGCCATGTGCTACCTGCACCTCTGCACAGTACAGCCACTGCAGTGATCCCTGGTGTACATGTGTGTCTCCCATCCACCAAGTGAGGTACCTCATAAACAGTGCTACTGAGTGTCCCTGCATGATGTACATAGGAATCATGTTCCAAAGCATGGTGAGTGTCTGGTTTGGGAATGTAACCCTCAAGAACATCCCACTCATCATTGCATTTGTGCACATATCCATGAGCCATGTTGCTCTCAGTGGCTTTTGCTTATGTCGCTTATGTGGACTATATCCATGAATATTGTTGTGGACATGGGCCCTGTATGTTCAGCAGAGGTCACCCCTGAGTATGCAGTATGCAAATGTGTACAGTCGTAGTGTCCATAGTACTGTTGCATACGTCAACCTTCGGAGCTCAATAATCCTCATGGTGTGTTAATGTTGTGTTATGTAAAGCCGTTGCTGTTCTGTAAGGTACACCCTAAACGGGGTGCTGTACCCTTGAATGTGTGTATACATCAGGAGTTTAGAGGTACAATGGGTGCCTTTGTTACAGCTACAAACCCAGTACAGATAAGGGTGGCCACGTAGAAGGATATCCACGCCACATTGGCAATATGGTTATCAAAGGAGTGAGTGATACATACGCGTGTACTAAGATCCTGTATAATGTCACATGTATGTAGGGGGCTACCACCTATGTTATAGTCAGTGGGTGACTGGTGTAATCCAAAGGAGATGTTCATGCACCATGTGTCATGCAGATTGAGGCCATGTTATCGACATCAGGTATCCGTCATAGTGACACCCTTATGGAGGGAGTCTGTATCAGCTGGTGGATCAATCATGCTGCCTTGTATGCAGTTGTCTGGAAACCTAGTCAGGGAAAGTCCCTCTGTGCTAGCCTGTACCTCAGAGAAGCATATACCGAACATGAGGGGCCCTATGACTGAGGACTGTGGTATGCCAAGTGTAACTGAAATACAGTAGGTACTACGGTATCCTACCCTAATTGTGTGGGTCCTGTCCGTGAGCCACTTTGCATAACATCCAGAGACTTAGGGGTCGATGTGCAGGTGGCTGTGTATGTTGTCAATACCAGAATGGAGAACGGTGCTGAAAGCCAATGAGAGGACAATGTAGGCTGTGTGGACCCCCTTACTGTCATCACCTATCCTGGTAACTGTATCGAAAGAGTCCACCAGGTGTAGGATCCATGGTCTGGCCCTAACAAGTCCAACCTGGGTGGCATCAAAGGTCTGGAGCCCACCAATGTCTCTGTGAATGACTTCCATGATGATGTGCCCCATAGCCTTGCAGAACAGTCCAGTCAGGTGTATAGGGCAATAGTCTCTCTGGTTCATTGTGGTGCCACCTGTGTGGAGTGTGATAACTGTTGCTGTGCGCCATTCAGGGGCCACAATGTCTGATACAAGGCTATTAGTGAATCTGGTGGCCAAGTGGGGAGACATGTCGTTCTGAGGTTTGTGTAAATCACAGTGTGGGATGTTGGACGGTCACATGGAGTCTGTGTTCCAGGCCTTAGAGAGTGCAGGTTGGAACTGTGTAGTTGTGACCGCAGGGACCACACAATGTTCCAGCATGGATTATGGTCCTGTAGGGAGTGAGAGGGTGTAAAGTTAGCATTGAACCCATCCACCAGGATGTTGCCAACATGACTCGGTTCTGTAATGTTCCTGAATAACCGTCGTATGTCAGAGCAGATGTGGGTATTGCCATTGACTACTGACATACCTCCATAATGCTTTGTGGTACACCCTGGAATGTGTTGCAGTAATGTTTACGTAGCTAGGTTTGGAGGATGTGATAAGGGATCCCGGAGCCCTACTGAGGCTGACCAGTGAGCTACCCCACCCATGGGATTGTACTCCACTTTGCAGCAGCCTTCACCTTTTGTTGTACATTATGTCCATGGAACTGGACCCCCAGAGTGGCGTCCATTATCTGGTGGGTACCATCATGGCTCTGTTTGGAATATCATGATCCATGCAGTAGTGTAAGTGCTATTGAAGTGCACTGGGGTATGTTTCAGCGTTTGTATGTGCATTGTCCATCTGCACGGGTGTCATGACATTTACTACTGCTGTCATAAGACGTCTGTAGTAGGCATTGTACTAATCTTGTACTGTGTATGCCGTGAACGGTGTGGTGCCGGGATGTGGATAACAAGGGTGATTAGCATATGTTCAGAAACTACCAACGAGGGGATAACCACTGGTGTGGAACACCAGTGACATGTTGGTAATGTCCATGTCTAGGATATTGTTGGTCTTGGTGGTGGTGTGTATGGGTTGATCCAGTCGAGTGGAGGTTATGAATCCTGGACAGCGTTGGCCTAATGTGTCGGTACATGAGTAGCTATCCCAGTTAAGTGTGGGGTAGTGTCAGTTGCACATCAGTAGTACCTGTCTGAACCCTACAGTCCAGTACACCAAGAAATGAGGGCCGGTAAATGTGGGGTATGTTGTTGAATCCGTAGCATGTTACAATGTGTATAGCAGGTCTGGCCACAGTTAGTTGCATGTGGATCAACTCTGATGCATTGTACTAAGTAACCAGCCAGGAGGTGTGTACAACATAGTGAAATGTGGACACACCTCAGCCGTGGGTGTTCCGGTCCAGGTTACATGACTGAAAGGTGTGGTCTGTGTATAACCTGTCAGTGCAGGTGTGCTCTGTGGAGCATAGAGGCAGGTCCCAGTCACTGCAGAGATATTGAAGTGGTCCATTATAAGGAGTGCCGTGCCTGCGTGCATCAGAAATGATGTCAAGCATTGAGTCACATGACCCCATGTTTTGCCAGCCTGTTCTCGTTCTGGTGGTGAATGTTATTGGAAACTGTGCAAGACAGGCAGTATAGGAGCAGCAAGAGCATTACATGTTATCTGTACTCCCAGAGCTGACAGGTGCAGGTCATCTGTGCCAAAGCATCGTGTTTTGTAGACCATGTCATTCAAAGTGGACAGATACAGGATGCCTGTGGAATGACAGCAGGAGCATAGGCAACTGTTGAAGTGAAACAGTCAGTTGTTGTACAGTGGTATCTAGTCTGGATGAATGCAGAATGCTCCCCAGGGCTTGGCTGACACCTTCTGGGCTACAAGACTGGAGAGCTATTGCATGTCCCTGCACATGTAGTCTGTGAAGTTACATCTCAGGGCAGTCACACTAACATGGAGAATGACAGTCAAATTGTACCTGGTGAGGTGTGGCATGGGTGCATAGGTTATGTTGCAGAACCAGTTACCCAACAGCTAGATGTAAGTGACTATCGCCTTGTGTAGCCTGCTGAGTGGGACATCAGTCTGACCACCTACAGAGTCACCTATGACTGGTGTATTGGGTATGTTATAACACCCTATTGGCTGTAGTTGATGGGCACACATGAGCCTATGGGCTATAAGTAATTGCTGTTGTGTTTGGTGATGGGGGCTGCCTTTGGTGCCTACATAGAGTATGGAGATGTTCTGCAAATGTCGTACTCATACTATGTGTGGCATGTGGTGGTGGAGATCTTGTGAGACTATGTGATGAGTGGGGTGTGTTGCAAATGTTACACATCCCCACATGAATGTCAGGTACAGTCTGGGTTGGTGAGAACATTACCCCCAGCATAGCTACATATGTGCATCTCCCACAGGCTGTAGTGTCGTATGTTGGGACGTGAGCATTGACTGTGTACATGAGACAATTGCTCTATTGTCACATGTTCGCCATATTCATCATATAGACAGGCAATAGCACTGGTATGTGACAGTTGGACATGCCTGTATATTCAACCATGTCTCACGAGATATGTGAGTTATGTGTGTACAACAGCTGTTGTACTGTAAGCAAGCTGGAAATGTAAGGACAGACAGTGTACTTGTAAGAAATGAGTTGGAATGGGTGCTATAGTAATTAGTAGCTCATGAAGTGCTCACAAGTTCTGAGCAAGTGCTGAGCATGAATATGCAATACAGATAGGGTGTTGGATAATATCAACCCACTGCAACCCACAAGTGGAGACGACAGTCATAATTGGAGGCACTGCACTATTACCCTGCTGAGTATGGTCTGCAAGTCTATGAACCTTTATCAACGTAGATATTAGAAGTACAGAAGTAGATGACAGTACGGATGATTTCACACTGCATAGCATACCTGTGACTGGTCATAGGAAATCATCACCCGTACTGTGTTCCAGCTACACTGAGTATACTAGATGTACCTTCATATGTCACAGGAGTTTTCTACCAGTGGCCTGTTGACAGAATCAACACTACAAAAGGTGTCAGAGTGACATGTGCATATCACACCAGTGGCAGCTACAGTAAAACAGGGTTAATGTGTTGTACTCCCCCCTCATTGTAGCCCATACCACACAGACAAATGGGAGGCATCTGTGTATGTAAGGATGTGAATGGCCATGACCTAGGAGCAATAGCTGTTTCAGTGTTGTGGACAACATACAGAATGGGCTTTGTGGGTGAGGTATGTGACATATGTGCTAAATCTGACAGCTGATAATAGCATTGTCACCGCTAGGTGAATAACTCTGTACCCATTAACTACCACCTAGGCAGCAGTCAACATTATGGACACTGTGTAAGGGGTGGTGCTGTGCAGTTCACCTCCCTGAGTTGGTGACATCTCCAGGCCTATTAGGTAGTCATACGAGGCACCCATGTCATGAGACGGTGCCATCCATGAGCATGGAGATCATTGGACAGGCATACTCAGCACTTGGGTGACCAATATCGGATCACATATCACCTTTAAGGGGTATTGGCCATGCGTGGATGGGCGATACCAGCCTTCTCAATCCTCACCTCCACTATGCAGCATGCTGGCTACCTGGCATAAAGACATGTGCTACACTGTGATGTTGGACATGCTACACGTACATATCCTGATCTGAAAGAGATATGTCATGGACAGCTACCATCCTACTACAAGGGTCGCCACATGCTGGACAGATCCCTGTGCCATACATGTTACATACTCCTGCCATACCATGCAATCCTGTCCATCAAAGCTGCACATGTCATCTCTGTCATACATAGTGTGATGACCTCATGGTAGATGTATTATTAACTGTCTGGATCAGTAATGTGGCACTGATGCACCTCGCGGTGGCAAAATGGCTGTTGGATACAGCTAGGAAACCTTGCCCATACATGCTATAGTTGATAACCATCCCTGTAAATGACGTCCGGCTAGCCATTGCCCCATGTCTATCACATGTGCAACACAGGCGATCTGTGGCAGGATGTTGAACTGCTGTACAGTACAGTGTAGATGTATATGGCAAAACACATGCATGTAAAGTTCCGTGCGTATGTGTGCATTGTCACTGCTCATGTCCATTAAGGCAGTGTATGTGTTGATATGTGACATATACACAACATTAAGGTCAACAGCATCACTGAGGACACATCCAGGCATGTGCTGATAGGTAAGAACACCAGTACAGGCAAACAGACATGCCCACATCAAGACAGCATTCACATGGAGTATGAACAATGTAATGAGGTGACACACATATATGGAGATGATATCCAATGCATAATGGGTGTTACATGTGTGACACAAACATGTCAGTCGTGTCATTGTCATGATGATTTGCAAAGATTACTGTGCAGATTTACTATATGTAATACAAATGTATGTGAAGCTGTATCTCTGTACATCTCTGTGATACTGTGACTTGTCACCATCATTATGTCTTCCAGATAATGCCTCGTTCACGCCTGCCAGCATACAGCCGTCAGGAGGATGATGTCCTCATCCCGTACCTCCATGAGAACTATGATGTGTTGTTCAGTCATGTGCCACAGCATGCCCAGCAGTGTGACGACCTGTGGCAGGACCTTCGGAGGAGGGTTAATGATGTGGGTGGCCATAACCGCACCTACCAGCAGGTGCGCAGACACTGCATGGACTTGATACAACATGCAAAACAGCGTGCCACTGCAATCACCAGTGAACAAGGTGGAACAGGTGGTGGGCCACCAACCCAGCCCCCACTCACACACACCAAGGAGCTACTGGCCAGCCTGGGGACACCCTCAGAACAGCATCCACAAACACTAGCTGCCATCGTGGAGGTGGGTGTCTCCCAACCAATGAGCCTGGAGTTGCCTGGTAAGTCACTACTGCACATATGACTATTATATCCCATTTAGTTGCATGTGTCACTGTACAATATGTGATGTAAAATCATATGCAAGGTATGTTTACACACATGCTGCATACTACAGTATGCTACAATGTGTATGCACACATGTGCATTCTATATGCTATTGTACAGGCACATGTGTTAACATGCACAGTGCACCCTGTGGCTGTCATACAGTCATGGATAATGTTCAAACTGCTGTGTCACCCCTATACAGGTACCTCTGGCGTGCCACACATACATCAGTCCATTGCAGTTGAGACTGTCATCAGTATCAGGCATGTTAATGCATATATCTATTCGCCATGTGGCCAGTTAACACATGTACACATGATGTATGGTCCAGTCACGATATACAGGTCACATCTACCATCATTCACACTGGCTACCCATGTGCAATATATACAAAGGAAATGAAACACTGACATGAAACCACAGTATCTGTCATTGCTACATGTGTGGACAGCTTTGCATACAATGGTGGAGGTATTGTTCAATGTAGGCATCTGTACTATACATTGGAATAACTCATGTGTGGTAAGCAAACAGTACCACACTGTGAGCTGGGATATGGACAGCCCACAGGAGTCACCATTGTGTTATATGCCCCTGCAATGGGTGCACACATTGTGATGTGCCATCTGACATGTCCCAGACATGTAGTGTTCTGGCTGCAATATTGTCACACTATCCCGTAATACATACCCCACATACCAAACATACAACCCGTTGTCTGCATAGCCCTGTGGCGGTGACACATCTGACATCTATGGGTGTATGTAATATGGGACTACACCGACATGTGAGATAGACGGCCATCACAAACATTTGGCCAACACATGTTCACACATGGCCATGGAGGATAGCTAGAGACATGTAGCCACACAGTAGATGTGATGTGTATACACCCTATTGCACATTGTCCACACATGGTCCAACTGTAGCCTTAGTTGACTGATTATACAGTTGATGTGGTACACTGGACATCCTAAAAGCCTGTGCACAGCTAGTGGAGGTGTCACGTAAGTCGACCTTATAAGATGTGTTGAACATCACGACTGTGTCATAGCATGACAGTAGTCACCTATACAGCTTCCACAGACATTGACACCACATCAGGTCACATATAGCGTACATTTTCCTTGCTTCTGTAGGACATCTCTGTCAGCCGTGCACCTCATGTGTGTGGTACATCAATGTCATGTGGGACATGGTGTATTGACAAGTCTGCCATGTGTGGACATGGTTGCCAGGCAGCTAAGACTCTGTAGTAGTTGTGCAGGGGTGTCATCCGTAGGTCTTCCAGTAACCTGTCACATGACACAGCATGGTTGGTGTGTATGCACCTCAGCAACGTGGGTCACAATCCACAGTTATGTCACGTGTATGGACGCAGTTATGGCTATGCAATGTGTGCATATTACACACTGTATAGCAATATAGATGCCTCATGATGCCACGCAATGGCACAGTGTCTGTACTTCACACTGTATAGCAATGTAGATGCCTCACACTACCCTTCCATGCTCATGCACATTTGCTAAACGTGCATTCTATCTGTAGGGCATACAGACAACACTGCAATGTGATACCCATTACAACACTGTACATGTGTCAGGACACCACTGTGTCCGACATGTATGCATGTCAATGCACACGTCAGCAGATTACATGTCAAAGTCACTTTAGCCATGTGCACTGTTAACCTGTGCTGGTCCACATGGTGTATCACAGGGATGCATGCTTACTACCATGATTGTGTGAACTGCATGGCTACTGATATGACACCTGCTTGCTGTTGTGTGCAACCCAGGGAGGTATGCTAACTACCACTATTAATGTCTGAGCTGCATGCCATCTGCTGTATCACATGCATGCTGCATGCCATCTGTCAGATCACATGCATGGTGTGTGTGTGTGTGTCTGTGTGTGTGTGTGTCTGTGTGTGTGTGTGTGTGTGTGTGTGTGTGTGTGTGTGTGTGTGTGTGTGTGTGTGTATTGTAATGTAGAGTCTTTCTTTGCATTCACAGGTGATGTAGGTGCGTTACCCTCCCGCGATCCATCTGATGTTAGTGTCCCCACAGATACTAGCAGTGATGAACATATGCATGAGGTACAGGCAGAGTTGTCAGGGGTTGAATCTGTGCCAATGGTTGCCATCCCAGCTATGTCCCCCTCTTCCCCGCACACAGTTCTCATGCCAACACATATCCCATCACCAGTGGCCATAGAGGAAGGACAGTCGGCGTGTTTTAGCTTGTAACAGGAACATATGGGGGCTACAGAAGGTGTGTCTCCACACCATGGTGTCAGTGTAATGACTGCAGATGTGCCACACAGGCATGTGGCCAGTGCTGCTCGTAGGAGGACCTCTGGCAGACATGCACCTGCATGGCAGAGCACAGCAGCTGGTGTCACCAGATGCATGTTCCAGACTGTAATGGCAGCACAGGCATGTGCTGAGTCGCAGAACAGAATAGGGCAGAGGCTTCAGAGGGCTGCTATCCGTACTCTAAATGACAACATCCAGGCATTGGCAAATGCTCAACAGCAGATTGCTGATGTTCTGAACAGGCGATTGGGTGACATGGTTGGATTCTTTGACCATGGCATGGCAATCCACGAGTGTAAGCTGTCTGTGCTGGAACATCTGGTAGGAGTGAGGTGTAGGCCACGTGGACATAGGCCAGCTACACCACCTAGTGCAGGTCAATGTGAACGAGCCACCTCACATGCCCGATCCCATAGTGCTGGTAGCAGTAGTAGTGCAGCTGGTGGTGCACTGTCCACACCAGGACACAGCAGGCCACGTGGTTGTGGCCCTGGACATACCCAGTGGGGACACGGTTCCAGTGGACATGTTTCATCTGACAGTAACCAATCTGTACCGCCACCTGGTAGTGCCCGTGCAATCCCTGGCAGGCACAGGTCAAGTGGCCGTGGCCGGACACAGTGAGCTGTACATCCTGGTCTGTACAATCTGGAGCTGTCAATAATACCCCTGTGTAGGCCTGGCAAAAGGCAGAACTGTGTGCAATCATACATGCACACAGCAAAAACATCTGTAGGGCACCGCAACACCCACATGCATAATGACCACACATGTCCAATGAGATCACCGGCCCTTACCTACACACATGATGTCATCCACTGGTGCAGCCTATGCCCCTGGCAAACATTATCACCCTGTGCATATGATGATGCCTGTGCCGCATCCCTGTCAACCATACCATTGGTGCAGGGACATGCTCAAATGGTCTGATGCACAGGGTGAACAGAATAGTGAGAGAATATTACATTAGTTGTGTACTGTTGACACGCACCAGACATACCATGTAGTACAGGTTTATAATGCATTGTTATATGTTCACAGTATGTGTCTTGGTAACAACAGTAAAACCATGTTGGTAATGATGCCCTGGTTCCCTCCGTATGGTCTGCTTGCATGTGCCAACAAGTAGCAGTGTTTGCAGTTTCACATGTGTAAATGTGGAGTACTCACAGGCATGTATGGCAATACCAGCATGCTCTACGTAGCCTCAATCTGACTGTTAGAAAGGCTACCATACCACAGATGTCCACACATCTACTGATCCAGAAGCATGCGGGCTGTTTAATAGGCTACAGTGGCTAGAGACGTGACATCCATACCAGATCACATCACAGGTATGTTGACATGGTGCGGGTGGTTTACACAGCGGTCTGGTCGATGATAATGTTACAGGCCACTTGATAGCATGAGGCCTCACTGTGTAGCAGCAATACCCTGTCACATTACAGGATGAGAACACACACAGACATACACAGAAACACACAGTAACATGCCCACACTCACAGGGTCAAAAACACTATAACGCACACTCGACAGTGTTGAGGTAAGGACCCCTGCCTATGTGGTAATCACCCTCACAGTACTGTGCACCCACAAGACGTGACACAGAGAATGAACATGTACAGGTAGCCAGTAAGGCTGAGACCAATGGCATCAACAGGGTTGTAGACTGCATCACCATGAGGGGTTGGGGATCCTGTCTGTTCTGTATGGTAGCATACACCCTCACTCCATGCACCAGACAGCCATACATACATACACACACACACACACACACACACACACACACACACACACACACACACACACACACACACACACACACACACACACACACACACACTGTGGAGTTCACAAATGTCATTTACATATGGATAGCTGACATGTGTGTGATACACACACCACCCCTGCCTACGTCATGCTTTCCACACTGCAGTATGTACAGATCTCTACAACAGTGTACAGGGTGTGTAACAATTGGGATGTATTCCCACCATATGTGGCATATATGGTCACACAAGCAAACACACATGGCAGTACTGTGAATGATACACCTGCTATATGATGATACGTCTGACAGACATGCAACAGTATTGGCCACATTATGTGTACCAACGCTACCTTCGGCAATTGTGCTGCTATATGCACAAGGGAGGATGTAAGTGTTACAGGTGTCACATGACTTACAGTCAGTAACACCCGACCACTGTGTAGGTTTTACGTCTTCACCATCAAGTAACAGTAACATAGCATACTGTTTGCACATGTAATGGTAGGATGGCTTGTGACACACCTGTGAGCCGTCCCCGGCAAACATCCATCTGTGGTGGATCACCACTTTATGTACACACATCCATCCATCTGTTGTATGATATGATGGGTGTCATGGGTAACTAGTACAGAGGGAATGTTTCCTCAGTCAACATTGCTGCCTCATGTACTGTTAGCATTCAACAGCATTGGACCTACCTTCCATGTGCATGCATGTGATTGCTGTAGCCACTTGTCTGCATGGAGGACAGCAAAAGCTATGCAATGTACGTATGTGTTTTGTGTGCGTGTGTGTGTGTGTGTGTGTGTGTGTGTGTGTGTGTGTGTGTGTGTGTGTGTGTGTGTGGTCCATGCACATATCCACTGCGATTACATGTATGTCATATCGAAACATGTGTGTTCTTTGGTGTACAGCGACAGTCATCTGTCACAGCTGTGTAAGACCCAGGGCCCCTGTTATGTGTAGAGTCGACCTGGTTATATACAGTGTTATCATTGCATTGCATAACACATGATGGAACCCTGTCAGTACATGTGTAGTCTGCACAGTTGCTGTAGACCTATGTACAGTCCACTGGTCATGAGTCACATGGTGTTGTGGTAATGTATGGATGTGTGTTGCTGGTCCAAGGTCTGAGGGCTACATAGTAGAATGCTGTGTTTACCTCTGTGATCTGCACCTGAGACATCTGTGATGTCTCTTGAGTGTATACTGGTCAGTACATGTGAGTGGCCTTCATGTATGTGGGGACAGTAACACCATACTGTGCCCTTCTGTGTTTAGAATCCGTGTGCATGCAAGACAGCCCTTCATGTACATGGGGACAGTAACACCATACTGTGCCCTTCCATGTTTGGAATCTGTGTGCATGCAAGACAGCTCTTTGCAACTGCTAAGTGCGTGAGCATGCCCAGTATGCCGTTTTGTAGATGGACACACAGTACATTCCAAACTGTGCCCTTCCGTGTTTAGAATCCGTGTGCATGCAAGATAGACCTTCACTTCTACTAAGTGTGTGAGCATACCCAGTACAGCATTGTGTAGATGGACACACAGTACATTCCAAACGGATGTGTGATACTAAGTGTGTGAGCATGCCCAGTGACACCTTGTGTCGGTGATGTGCCTCTGTGTATGGGCATGGCCATTGACATCCTGTATAGCGATGGTGGTCATCCAGGCAACAGATGTCCATACCCCACGTCAGGATGGATGCCTACATTGAACACACTGGTTGACTGTCTTGAAGGGTGCACTGTCTGTGGTGCATCTCGTATCTATGTAGTGTTGTAATAGTGCTTCGTAGATAGGCAGTTGTCCCGCTCACACCACTGCCATGTGCTTGTCTACGTCTACCTTGGGACAGTAATATGCTTTTAGACTGCTCACTCTCTATACATTCCCTATCGGCGTCTTTGCCTTTGCGGATGATGTCATCCACCTAGAAGTATGCCTCTGGGAGAGCTGTGTTCTAGTAATCTCGGTAGCGCTTTCTGTACCTGCGTAACGCTGTAGTATGATAAGGTAGTTAGGTGTATGTTTGACTCCCAGCCCTGCCAAGTGTGTGTGTGTTTCCAGCTGCCTGGGGACAGAGTAATGCTTTTAGATGTCTCACTCCACAACATAAATTCCCTATCGGCGTCTTTGCCTTTGCGGATGATGTCATCCACCTAGAAATATGCCTCTGGGAGTGCTGTGTACCAGTAATCTCGATAGTGTGTTCTGTAACTGCATAATGCTGTTGTGTGATAAGGGAGTTAGGTGTATGTTCGACTCCCAGCCCTGCCAAGTGTGTGTCTGTGTGTGTGTGTGTTTCCAGCTACCTGGGAACAGAGTAATGCTTTTAGACGTCTCACTCCATATACATTCCCTATCGGCTTCTTTGCCTTTGCGGATGATGTCATCCACCTAGATGTATGCCTGTGGGAGTGCAGTGATGCTGGAACTCTGTAGCGTGTTCTGTTACTGCATAATGCTGTAGTGTGGTAGACTAGACAGATAGGTGCTCGATTCCAAGGCATGGCAGGTGTATGTGTTTGGCAGTTATACTGTATGTGTTGGTATCTGTGGGTGCTTAGCTGCGGGATGTGTTCAGTGTGTTTTGTTGCTGAACTATATAGTGTCCACAGCCCGCATATTCTGCCAAGACACTGGGTTATCAACACTTACATTCAGCAATAGGTCTGGTGAGTAACTGTCAGCAGCCCTACTCTTAACCTTGATACGGTCTGAACCGTGTGACGCAACATAACACACGTGCCTTGATAGTAACAACACTACATGATGCAGGTGGCACATGTAGTTTCCTTTTCATTCCTGTCTAATGCATTGCTGTCATGTGGTCCACTGTTGTGATATAAATGCCATATCTACATATGTGTGTACATGTATATGTGTTTATGTATGTATATATATATATAAATATATATATATATATATATATCTATATATATATTCATATAGATATAGATATGTATATATATATATATATATATATATATATATATATATATATATATATATAGAGAGATAGATATAGATATATATACAGATATATATATATATATATATATATCCATGTATATATGTATACATATAGTATATATGATATATGTAGATGTAGAGGTGGGCATAGATGTGAACATATATGTCTGGGGACATCAGCACTACTGAATGTTTGTGCCGGATGATCTGTATGTGATAACCTGAGATCTATGTGGTGGTAATGCACATCGACTATAGTGTGCAGGGCCACGGGTTGTAGTCATGTAGACACCGGTTATTTTGTTGCTGGGAAGACCATGGGACATCGGATATGGTGATAGTAAGGCACCTGTTGCCAGTTGTGTATGGATCTGAGCGACACTGAGCAGTGGTTATTAATTTGGAGGTTTGGTATGGGTCATATAACTATCCATTAGAAGACTATACTGTGCAGATGAGGTTGACTATAGTGTATCACATTTATCACCAGGGTGTGCTGCTGGTCCCTGGAGTGTATGCTTGTAGTCAGCTGGGTGCAGGTCTCAAATATAGTTGACAGCATGGGAGGGGGGTCAGGCATACTGTACGTACATTGCAGTACTGTGCCTCGGGAGTGCTCCTGCCTTAGCACACCTAAGCTAGGGGTGTGTCTATACCTGCCTGGTGACATTGGGAGGGATGACAGCAGTGGTGGGGTAGTCAGGGTGTACAGGCTGCACAAACAGGTGTTGATCAGCACAATCAGCAGATGACATGGCCAGCCCACGCATGAACAGTACGTTAATGCGAGCAAGCAGCATACACACAGGTTTTGTCCACACTCTACACCACCGGTGTATACTTGCAGGGACATTTCATGACACAGTCCAACCAAATGACATGGGTTGCAGCAGGCAACATATACCAACATGTGCAGGAGGCTGGGACAGAGAGGATGTGTATGCTGCCGAATAACCCTTACTGGGGTGACATAAGACTTTATAGACCGAGAGTAACTTACCAGGGGCTACATGGGCTGGGGATATTGGTGCACTATGGGGTGGACGGAGACCTCCTACAGCAGCTTGTTGACCTGTGCCTGCCACACCTGACATATCAAACAGGCCGAGAGAAACACATCACAGTGGATACCATGGTATGTGTTGGCCTAGGTGTACTAGCCACAGGTACCTCACACAGTAGAATTGGGGATATCATGGGTATCTTACAGGCATCTGCATCCAGAGTATTGCACCAGTTCACAGACGCTATGTCAACACATGCTAGTGAGCACGTACATGTCCTCAACACACATGATTAGTAGACCAGCAATATGCATCTGTTCAACCACATGGATGACTACCCTGGGGTACTGGGTGCTATAGCCTGCACACTCATACACATCGTAGCACCACCCGGTGAGTGAGGTAGGGCCTACAGTCACTGCAGGGGCATACCTTCCAACAGCTAAGCCATATGCGATGGCCAGGGCATAAGATTGAATGTGTGTGCTGTCTGCCCTGGAAGCTATGATGTGTCCGATATATGGCTTCTGACACAGCTGTAGTACACCAATGCCAATATGGACATCCCCTACAGTCTCACCGTGGGGGATGCTGGGTAAACACTGGTGTCGTGGCTGATGACACCCATCAGCAATGCACACATACCTGAACACTCACACCATACTGAGGCGGATGCACAGGCAAGACATATACTTGTGCATGTGTTTGGGATGCTCAGTTCACAGTTCTGGTATCCGGACACATCTATTGGAGCTCTGCAGTATTCACAAGCTACATGCATACAAGTTGTTATGGTATTTGCTATGCTATACAATCTTATTCTGCAGTAACAGTTGCAGCAGGAACAGCATGGGGCAGGGCTACACAGCCCAACACCACTGCCAAGGCCTGTACAGGCACAGTGTGACTTGGTGAAGAAACTACCTGAGCAGGGCACAGTCGGTGAAAGCCTGTGCACAGTATGACCTGCCCTTGGCAAAGAGGCAACACAAGGCATATGCACTGACACAGTAGGTACCCACAGATTTCCTTTCTCTGACCCGCACACAGTACAATGCATGCCAAACATGACAGTACCTGTGCTCGGCCATGTATAGGAGGTGCACTGTGTGCATCCAACATAGGCAGCACTCCAGCACCGTCCTCAAGTCCAGAACACACCCAGGGTATGTCTATTGACCTAACAAGTGGAAGTTGTATTAGAATGTGTAGTTACCCATTGCTATGGTATGTATGTGAGCATACAAGTGACTGTGGTGGCCAAATGTTAGGGCAGCAGACAGTACACATCCATAGTGGCACCATGACCTCTGTAGCACATACGGGGGTCACAATGGTAGCCTGTAGTACACAGGGTGTCCTAACCCACTGCAGATTATGGGCTGACCATCATGTGTGTCCGTACAGCCCACACACGTTCCATGCAGCTGGACAGATGTGGACTAATACAGACAAATGATATACGATGGCCTATGGATATGCCCAATGAATGACCCCAACCCCCTAAGACACAGACAGACAACAGCAGGCCAGGCAGTTTGATGTAGGTTGTGTAAGCTAGGATGTCCAACACCACTGTTCGGGTAATTAAAGCTGGGAACTGACGTACCCTGGTATCCCTCCAACCAGCAATTTAGGTAGGTCCACACACACTGACATGGAGTACCCAGCATACCAGTACAGTACTGGCAGATGTGTACAACTGTTGGCTGTGCCCCCCCGTCAAACCTACACGTGAGAGTCATGTGCGCCACCCACGGTGCTGTGTAGGTCTGTGGTTGTGGTTGGATGTTCCCCCACGCTATGCAGATATGTAGCAACTGTAAATGCCACATGACCATTAGCTATCCTGCAGACACAGCATGACACCTGTCTGTGTAGAATGGAGGGGTCAGCAACACAGTACTAACTATCTGGACATGTGACACATGCAATACAGTTGACCATACTTGGCATGCTGACACACATGATGGTATGATGGTATTGTCAGTCGACAACATGTGTAACAGTCATACTGGGCATGCTCACACACTGAAACACAGGACGGCCAGGCATGCATACACCAGTGGTCTGGACATATCTGCCAGTACATTGCTATACTGTTGGAAGTCTGCGCTGTATGGTGTGTGTGTGGTCTAGTGTCTGTACATATGTCATGGTCTATTGTTAATTCACATGAGCTATGTGCGCAGGGTACTTCTACCATCACGTGTATAGGGCGGTTCTTTGTTTGCGGACAGGCCAACGCCTTTGGATACAGACAGGGTAAGGCACATTCTAGCAGGTGGGAGCAGTTGTGTGTGGGTGTGCACAGTGTTAAGCACTGCTGACCTCTGGTCACAGCACCTTATACACGTTTAGACTCCACATTTCTTTGACAGTGCACTACTGGCATACTGGTAGACAAACACGCTTACAGCCGCTCGCTCACCGACATTTCTGCTTACATTTGTCACTCACGCTGGGTGTGTGTGATCCCTTGTGATGCGTATTACATCATACTACATGACTACAGTATCGGGTATGTGTAACCATTTTGCAACGGCAGCCGGCCTGTCCAGTGATGTAATCATATTATATGCGTGTTCCTCATACGATCTGCTCCCATCTGCCTGATACATGGGAACCGATACTCTGCAATGCTGACATGTGTCTTGAGTTTGTTACCGCAGCTGTCCGCCGAGTCATGCTACCGCATACCTATTGCACGTTGTCCACCATTCAGATTGCACAACGGGAGACTGTAGGAGTGACACCTTTCCCACTTTGCATGGGACAGTCCCTCATCATGCATATCTCATGTAACAATACCAGAACTCTCCACCAATCGAGGACACATTTCTACAGAATCAGGGACAGGTCAAGAATAATCAGGGACACTTTTACAAAAGTAGTGCTATTAACTTGAAACATTGACAAAATCAGAGTATATGACTTAATACACATATTCTGAGGTAACAGTTGTTTATAACTCTTACTTATTGTCATTAGTCAGTAAATGTAATACACCACCTTTCCTTCAACAGCCACTAACTTTAGGAGGGATTAAGAGGGACAGAGTTAAACTTTCAGTCAAACTCAGGGACGTACCTGACATTGAGGGACGGTTGAGTGGTATGGACAATACTCTAGCCATTGCAACTGTCCTGATTAGGGGACATTCTCATGTTGTACGTGTCTGTACTGGTTGCTTGTTACAGGTCTTGTATACCTGACATGTCGATATGTCATATGTAGTAGCATAAGCAACTTTACTGCTGCTAGACTACGCTTTGATTTGTTCCGATATGTATATTTCTGTACTATGCATGACTGTAGGTATGTTCTGCCCTGGTACATCTGACATTTCTACAGAGCAGGTTCCACTTTGGCCATTCAGAATGGTGGCGGCCCTATAGACCCTATATGTAGAGCTATCACATGTGTCAAGGTAACACATACCCACAGCCAGTAGTAAACGGATGACTTCCACGGTTTGCATATGTTAAGGTTATTCATGTAGCATTATAATTGATAATACTGTTTCCTATTACATGTAGCTGTTACTGATACAACAAATTGATGTCTGACACCACTACACACACTATATTGCCTCCATTCCTGAACTCACAGGCCATGTGCCATAACTGTAATTTTGCAGGACACAACTGCCTAGACGGGTGTGTCCCTCGCAGGCGTACAGGTGTTGAACCTCTTCTGTTATGCTATCATCTACCTAAGGTGGTCAGCAAATTATGCACTTTCCGTCAGTAGCAGAACTCACATACCAATGGGTGTGAATGACCACTGTATCAGGGACAATGCATAACACCCTGTGGGACACATTTAGATGATTGGTTCTATTAATCAGACACATTCACAGTCACAGAGCATATGTATTCATTCACGTTTGTCGAGGTACATGCTGTTTATGACTCATAAATGTTGTCATCTGTCATTACCTGTATTCTGCCACCTGTTCACCTAATATCACTAGTTCTGGAAGTGTTTAGTTGGACTTTGTTACATTCTGTTACATAACTATGGACGTCCATGCTAATCGGGTACACGGCACTGATTTGGTCTCTATGTATTCCCCCGATGGTTTACAGACTATCTGGTAGATGTGCTCTTCAGGTTTGGGAGGTGTAGGCATATGCTATGCCCACATAGGAATATTAATGACTTCCACTGGGCGGGCCTACTACATCTCTGCCAACCAGCACCTGCACACTTAAGCCCATTAATGCATACCCATGGTCCACCTACCTGGCACCCCTCTACAGCAGTCGTGACAAATACTTACTGCGAGCGCAGCAGGGGTATGAGTACACCCCTACACATTGCCCACCCTCCCCATATCGGGACACATGTCGTACATTTTGTCAACCCATGTATTATCACACTTGCACAACCTACTGTTCCATGTACACCTACATCCTGCTCATATTAGTGTCAGCAGATTCACATGTACCCTGAATTTTTGGGGTCCCGCAAGGGACACCGTTGTTCATGTTTAAAGTATAGACCTTGCAGAACTCTCCCACTGGTACTTTCCTACCGGTGTTTTGGACAGAAGCAGTGTATTGATCTGTATTTCCTGTCTGTATGTCTGTCCGGCCTAGCTGGGCGATGTGGGGAGTACAACGTTTATTTATTGGAACTCCCAGTCACATATGCCCGGGCTGTAAATATGTTACCTCTAATTGCTGTGAAGTAACCTATTTATGTACATGTGTATATCTACACTGACATATATATTTTGTTTTGTGTGTATGTGTATATATCAATACCTGTTGTTTGTGTATCTATATCTATCTATATATATCCGTAGTATATCCTTGTGTGTGTGTGTATATATATATATATATATATATATATATATATATATATATATATATCCGTATGAATATATATGTGTATGTAAATTAATATAGATATATGTATATATACATTTTTATCTATATATACATCTATGTGTCCGTTAACCTATACATTTCCCGGACATGGACACTTACACATGCATATTGGGTTTTATCTCTGCTTCAACAGCATACTATTGCCTTAGTCATTATGACACCGACACTTCACTCCGGTGAACTTGTGCTCAGTATACTGCACATTATACAGCGGACAGATGTCGCACGTTTTTCATGTCTGGGGTGCCGCTGCTAACTGGGATGTGATACAGTGTCATTCGACCTATTACTCGTATGTGCAGCCTATTATTCCTGCTACTGTGTTTGTTTCTGTGCACATTCATATTATTACTGTTGATAGGATGTGTGTTTGTGTTACTGTGACTGTACGTCAACATATTGTTGTCTTCATGTAGTTGTGTCTTTCTGCTTTTCCCAGTTTGGGGTTGTCACAGCAGAACTCCGTTCCGCTCATGGGTAACGTATAGGTTTTACGTGCCGGGCTGCCAGCCCTGACGCACAACGTCCGACAACGATATGCCCATTCACGCATGTCTCCATGCAAACGACGCTCTATCTGGGAATTGCACCTACGTACTAGCTGACCTCCACGGGCCGCTCCATTGCACCCGGCGCAACATACCCTAGCATTCTTGTGTCCATAATCGCATATCCATAGTTTCTCCTGCACACCCGTGTTGAGTTTCCACGCATAACAGCCATTATACACCTAATATCACAGCCATCACACACCTTTACACATTGCTCTCTCATGAGCATTGGGGCCCTACACACATTTTGTACCACCTCGTGTATTCACAGGCTCACCATCCATTCATATTTGCACATACGTACCTTTCCTGGTGTTATGGATTACGAACGATTTGCATGTTACAAGTGTAGGTGGTCGCAACATTTATTACATTCCATCTGTTTACAATGTTGATGTAGCACTTCAACGATGTTATGGCCACTGTTATAACCCTGCCTCTGGTGTGAAGAGCAGTGCTCTACTCACACTTGTGCAGCTTTATGTGGCATACGCTGCAAGCACTTCATAATTCCTTACTTGCTCTGTATTCCCTTCAAAACCCTTATGTTTGCATTCATCTTTTGGCGTTCATTATATATCTATATATATATGTGTGTGTGTGTGTGTGTGTGTATATATATAAATATATATATATATATATATATATATATATATATATATATATATATATATATATATATATATATATATATATATGTATATATAGATAAATATGCAGCTATATAATTGCATATTCTTGTTATGTCTGTGGATATTTATCTATACACACATCTATCTATCTATATATATAAAAGTTACAGCTGTACAAGACAACATACATTTGCTATACTAATAGCTGCGTACACCCACGCCGGCGCACTTGCATCTCTTTATTCTGAGTTATATATGTTTACAGGCACTTCTTTGGGATTACATGTACCTTATTCCTTATGAAAGTACCACTTTGATGGAATCCGGTTAACGGATCCATGCGAACGGGGTCACCTTTACATGTATAAATGTTGGCTTTACAGCACAGAGGCATTCATTGCACAATTAATATGTGCTATAGTCGTACTTGAACCGGGAATGCCTTTACGTTGGGCGGATGCTGTAACCACTACACTATTGGTGTTCTGGCTCATTTATGTGTATACCCATTGTTCATAGCTACTCTGACATAAGTCTCACCGCTTCCCTTACACAGCAGGCATCCATTCTCCTGCTGGGAAAACTGCAGTACTACAATTAGGACATTCCCTGTTTCCTACTACTCTGGACCCATGCTGCAAGTCTACTCACTCCAAGGATATTCAGAATGCCTACGCTTATAGTCCTCACACATACGCGTGTTTGATTATCAGGGTGTTCATGTGCTGGTCCGGGTTTAGGCTCGGCCGACTGGTGACTAGAACTGCCCTGGTGCTGTTCACAGTTCAGACATAGCACATGGACAGAGTTAATCTAGATTTTAACATTCTACCTGTGTGTACAGACACAGGTGTTTGGGCACCTCTGACCACATTATTGGGTCTGCACTACATAATTTAGGGCGGGGAGTGGTTCCACCACATAATGCAGGTTGTGGGGTGGTTTCCACGTGTTTCTCTTCCCATTTGACTATTTCATTCATTTATAGATAAAATGAATATTATTCTGGACATCTGTTATAAATTCACTACAGGTATGCAATAGTCCTGTCAACTGATTGACAGTTGGTTGGTGTACTTATGTGTACGGACCTCTGTGATACTCGGGGACTCGTTTCTACAGTGACAGGGGCAAGGCTATGACAACTCAGGGACAATCACAGACACTTCTACCATATTAGGACTATTAACTTGGAATGTGTTGACATATTCGTAATACTACTAATTTTTTGCAGTTAAATGCATCTATTACTCTTCTTTGTTGTAAGTAGTCATTCTCATTCAACACCTTTCTCCCAAAGGTCACTGGCTTTGTGCGTGGTTAAGAGGCTGGCCAGTTATTGTGCGAATGCTCTAACCATTGGTAGCGTTGACATTGTCATATGTACAGGTTGGGATGTATTCTGGGGACTAGGGTTGCCACCTTTTCAAATGGCCAAGATAGGACATTTTCGGAACACACATCAGATTTTACAAGCCAACACATACCCACGGTCAGTACAAAGGATAGAACTTTACTTATTTGCCTACATAAAAGCCTATTGTTGTAGCGGTTTAGTTGCTTATTCTGTTTCTTGTAACATATAGGTATTTTAGATACTGACATAATTATTTTCTGCAACTATTACATAACATATGGGACATAATTATGTCCTACAATCCCAGGACATTTGCCATTTGTAATGTATTTTGTAAGGACACAACTGTCCAAAGAGGGACTGTCCCTCGCAAAGCGGGACAGATGGTAACCCTACTGTGGATACCAGATTGTTTGGGCCAACACATAGCCACGGTCAGTGCAGGTTTAGAACATTCATTTGTTTCCTAGCTGTGAGCCTTATACCTTTGGCACTTTTGTTGTTTGCCTGTTTCTTCTATGAATACATTTATTCTATCCTGACATGACCGCTTTAGGCAACTGTTACATGCAGTATGGTACATAGTTATTTCCTACAATCACAGGACATTTGGCATTGTATCATTGTTGGTCAGGTCACGCCTACACACACATTAATTGTCCCTCACACAGTGGATCAGGGGGTATCCTGTTTACATCAGTGCCTTCATCACCCTTATACCATGTGCCACTATGTGAATGTGTGCAATATATTCTCTCAATTATTCGTGTCGGGACACGTGCGTCACGGGCAGGTGTTTGATCCTGGGTATTAGGTTCTGCATGACCATCTAGGGCTGGACAGTCTTGTGCACCACTACTGCACATTCTAACTTGTGTCCAGATATCTACAGGACTGGACTTCATGTCTTCATACCTATTCTAATGTTTACACATGTTACTTATCCCATGAGGGATATCCCAAAAATTGAACAAGACCAAAACAAGACAAATACCGACCATTCTTCTGGCTTACGAAAATGTGCTGGGGGTTTTACATGAAAGGGATATATAGTTTGCAATCCTGAAACTGCCTAGGGTGACACTATCTACTACATATGCATAGTAGTCACTATGTGTAGATGTGGCTACACCAAATCAGTAGGCCAAGTATGGCTGGATTTGGTGGACGTTCAGGTATGGGAGCGGGTTGTGTGCTATGGAGGGGATGCTGGGTAGTCCATTATGCATCCAGGTATGTTGCATTTGATATGGCCAGTTCCATCAGGACCAATCTGTATGTGCCAATGACATGTCTATACATTTGTATCACACATTTTAATATTCATATGTTTGTGGGATTGTGTTCTACAGTATGGCCTGTCTGGTTGTATTGCAGATGTGTATACATGTTTTTGTGTTTCTTTCTGCTTCACCTGGTGCTCCCTCATACACCTCCAGTTCACCTATTCTGCATACGACTCAGTGTGGGACCTATAACTATGCATTAGCAGGCAATCCTATGCAAATGATGGGAATAATACTGAATCCCAGATTTCCTCTCAATGCTAGCCAGCACCCAACCATGTAAGTGCAGGAATAGCATGGTTCAAGCCTAAGAGTTAGCTGACATCATGGGGGGGTGTCAGGCATACTGTAAGGTTATTGGAGTCCTGTGGCTTGGGTTTGCCCTTAACTTAGCAGAGCTAAGCAAGGGGGTGTATCTGCAGTTGTCTAGCACTCTTTACATTGCCTAAGCAGGTATGTGCGTCATGCACCAGGTTTTAAAGGAAAAAAAGTAAACCAGAAAATAGCAACTCTGTGCACATTTGAGCAGTGTGTTTGCGTGGCGCTCCCCCGGGTTTAAACAGGAAGGCAATGGGAAGGGAATACAGCAATAGGAAGGTAATCAAGGAGAACTAGCATAGCTGGCAGGTGAAATGTATCAGAATCAGCCAATTACACAGGCAGCAGCCCAGCACACTACTATAAACTATGCAACACCTTTCTCTGTGGTTTTTCCCACATACTCTACACCGCCGGTGTACACAAGCAGGGAAATTCTAACAAACAAAAGCAACAAAATGATAGCGGCTGCAGCAGCTATCATACATCAACGTGTGGAAGAGGCTGAGGGTGGTGAGGATGAGAAAGCAGTTAATCAACCCAAAGTGAGGAGACAGATAAGAGTGTACAGACCCAGTGTAACCTACCAGGGGCTACATGAGCTGGAGATAGTAGATTGCTATAGGGTGGACAGGGACCTCCTACAGAAAATTGTTGAGCTGTGCTGGCCATGCCTGACACAGAGAACAAACAGAGGGGAACCCATTCCAGTGGATACCAAGGTATGTATAGGCCTAAGAATACTAGCCACAGGTACCTTCCAAAGGCCAACTGGGGATATCATGTGGATCTCACAGGCATCAGCATCCAGGGTACTCCACCAGTTCCTGGATGACATGTCAGTACATGCTGGTGAGCACGTATATTTCCCCAACACCCATGAGGTGCTGGCCAGCAATATGGGTCTCTTCCACCAAATAGCAGAATACCCTGAGGTAGTGGGTGCTATAGACTGCACGCACATACACATCAAAGCACCACCCGGTGAGCAGAGTAGGGTCTACATCAACCACAAGGGCTTCCCTCCATCAACTGCCAGGTCATGTGAGATGCCCAGGGCATTATAATGAATGTTTGTTCTGGCTGCCCTGGAAGCTATCATGACTCCCACATCTGGCATCTGGCACAGCGGTACCAGAGATTTGTCAATGGGGACATCCCTTATGGTCACCTAGTGGGGGATGCTGGTTACGCACTTCAGCCGTGGCTGATGACACCCATCAGAAATGCACACACACCCGAACATGAACTCCATAATGAGGCACACGCACAGACCAGAATCATAATTGAGCATGTGTTTGGGATGCTCAAGTCACTGTTCCGGTGCATGCACACATCCGGTGGAGCCTTCCACCATGTCCTACTGCATGAACTGTGGACCAACACCAAATTGCTGCTGTGATGAGGTGATAACTATAGGGAAATTATCAGATAATATTCACATAATGTATGGAAGAGGATAGAATAATAGATGGGGGGTGGGAGCATGGGCCTCATGGAGTGTGTGAAGTCCGAAACTCAGCCATGTGCACATACTATCCATGCGTACAAACACAAGAATGGGTGGCTACAAACCTGCTCATAAACCAATGTGTAGGGGTAATGTCCAGAATTATGACCCCTGCCTCTGGGTAACCTGTGTGAATCTGCACAGCTGTGAGGTATGGCCACAGCAAGATATGGCCATACTGTCACTTTGATGGATGTACAAGCATGCGATCCTATGTTACCACTGTACCAAGATGCTGAACCATTTTCACAGACCCAGCAGCAAGTGTCTGTAGCTTCCCCTCCAGAATGGCATGAGTATGCAAGAATATGTAGGCTGGAGACCACAATACTGGACACAGCTGCATTCACCCTGTGTTCCTCAGGACGTCACTGCAAGCAATTATGTCTACATGACAGTATTTGATTACATAAAACATCACAGTGTATAACAGTACATATGTCTGAATATCTCTGCTAACACCAGGGCCATGTAGCAGAAGCAGCATAGACACAGTTACTTACAGTAACCCACTATCCTTTGCCCATTTTGACCCCATATTGTCAACTGATCTACAGATATCCTGCAGAAACAGTTTGCTAGCTGTAGGTGTAGAACACAAAAGTCTGCACTGGAGTACAAACTACCTGGAATGGATTCACACATTCAAAACAGAAGGTCATACTAGGCATGCTCCCACACTTAGAGACGTGAAGGCCATGTCAGACAGCAAAATACTGAAAGGTCATACTGGGCATGCTCACACACTTAAAGAAATGAAGCCCCATGTCTGGGAAAGAAATGAAGCCCATGTCTGGGAACAACACTGGACCATATATATCTGACTGTCATAGATTTTAGTGCATACACTCCTCACTATGCACCAGTCATGCTTTGCACACACATTGGATAGAAATACACGCATATATCCAAGGACAACACTCTATAATAGGCTAAAAGTACACATACACAGATGTGTGGAAGAGAGTAACAGTGACAAAGAGCCTTCCGTCATGAGGCCTGTCCCAACCAGCACACACCCAATTGGCTAAAACCACATGATGTGCAAATGTCAATCACTGTAGACATTTGCCTCTGGAATCCCTCAGCATTATAGTGTCTGTGGTGCTAGTGCTAACTGTGCAACATGACTGTACAAATCAGTAGTCATCTAGAAGCTGTATACACGTACCTGTGGAATATAAACCTGTGTGTGCCTGAGTGTGGTGTGTCTGCCTCTAGATGAATGGGTTATGGCCCATGCATACACACTGCACTTCTCATTGCCTTACTATGGCAAGCCTGCTGATGCCTTCACCTTGAAATACACCTTTGGGGAAGTAGTAGCTCAGTAATCTCTGTGGTGCATCCTATAAATGCATAATGTTGTAGTGTGATGTACTAGTTAGGTAAGAGTTTTAATCCCAGATATGGCAACTGTGTGTGTGTGTTTGTCTGTGTAGGGATCAATGCTTTTTAGGCCAGTCACACACACTACAATTTCAAATGCCCTACTTTGGCATGCCTGGTGATGTCATTCCCTTTGAAATACACCTTTGGGGAAGAAATAGTCCAGAAATCTCTGTGGCACATCCTATAACTGCGTAATGCTGTAGTGTGAAATACCTAATTAGGTCGGAGATCTATTCCCAGACATGGCAAGTTTGTCTATGTAGGGAGCAATGCTTTTGAGGCCATTCACAGTCACTACAACCTCCAGTGTCCATTTTTGGCAAGCCTGCTGATGTCATTCACTTTGAAATACATCTTTGGGGAAGGGGTAGTCGAGTAATCTCTGAGGCGTGTTCTATAACTGTGTAATGCTGTAGTGTGATAAGCTAGTTAGGTAGGAGCTCCATGCCCAGACATGGCAACTGTGAAACTCTGTGTGTGTAGGGAGCAATTTATTTTGGCCATTCACAGTCACTACACACACCTACAAATGGAGAACATTGATAACTGTGCAGTAACAAAGACATGATCCAAGCCTCCAGAGCACACCCTTGCAACACCAGTTACAGCTCTCACCACACCTGTTGGCCAAAAAAACAGGGCCAAAATAATAAAGGTGGAGGACTGTCCATATTAACCAAGGATATTCACACCACCAGGCTACTTGCCCAACAGAATGTGCCTTAAATACCCCCGGTGCAACTAACAGTAAGTTAGACTGCATTCCAAATTGTATCGCGTGCTACAGATCCCCCACCATGCCCCATGATTCCAACTACAGTCTTTGAAATATACTGTGAGATATTATGATACAAGCAAACACTCTAATACTTGAGTTACACTACCCTGCCATTAACTGGAAAAACTACTTGTGTACCAACACGTGTGCCCAATGGTTCTTGGAAGTCATAATTCCCAATGCCTTGGATCAAGTAACCCATAGTCCCACCAGGCGCTCAAATATCCTAGATCTTGTCATTACCAATGTGGGACATCAATGCTCCACACCTATGGTCACCTCATTGGTGATCAGGTATGCCCATGAGCTAATCACTACTTAACATCAACATCCCTCCTGCACACTCTAGTAAGGACATCTCCGTAACACACATCTCCAAAGCCAATGTCATGCTACACATATTAGACGTGACTAATATCATGACACCCATGCAGAAGGGAACTGAAAGGACAACTGCTGAATCATACATGAAGGCACTGTACAAGCACATCCACTCATGCATGAATCGTGCCATCCAATATTGAACCAAGACGCTCCCCATCCAAGACAAGGATGCGAATGTGGTGGATGCCTGCCATACACATACTGTACAACAAAAAGAGGAAACCCTTGCAGAAATGGGGGACTTTCCAGGATACAAAATACTCCCTTACCAGCTACAGTAAGAGGCAGAGATCCCTCATAACATCCACCAAAACAAGTTACGAACATAATATAGCCACAGATGCCAAAGACAACTGCAAGCCGTTCCATAGCTATGTGAGGAATCTAAATGGCAATGCTCAGAACTGCTGTGGGCTACAACAGGATGGTACTAAATCTACTCCTCCCAGGGGATATTGCCAATATCCTGGCAGATCAATTCAGTGCCAACTGCACCCCCCTCCCAACCCCCAAATGGCCCATCTCAACATGGATAGATTGCCATATGCCAGTAATAACGGCCACATAGGTAAAAAACACACTCTACAGACCTATGACAACAGCTGCCATGGGTCCAGTCAACATCCCGGGCTGTGTACTACATGAGCTACAAACTGCACTGGCACCTCACCTACGTGCCATGTCTAATCATAGTCACAACTCAGGAGTTGTGCCCACTGTGTGGCGCACAGCTACAGTTATCCCAGTCCACAAGGGGCATCCACTTTGGATTCTAGGAACTACAGCCCCAGCAGTATGATGTGCCTGCTCAGTAAGGCCATAGTTCAAAGGTTCATAAGTAGGTACTAGGCTACTGGCCCTAGGGCCTATATAAGCCTAACCAAATGGTACCCTGGTGTTTGGAATGTATTATCATGGAAATTAAAACAAAGGCATTGGCAAACTGCAAACACTGGACCCTAATCAAGTTTGGTTTGTGAAGGGCCAATCATGTTACCTCAACCTGAATGACAACTGTGAATCATTCTCCAGAGCCGTGGACGAGGGTAAGGTGGTTCACACAGCCTACCTGGACCTTGCCAAGCCCTCCAACACCATCCTCAAGTCTGGAATCATAGATAAATGTATCAAGATGGCCATTAATCCCAATGTCACCCTATGGGCTCCCAACTGCTGTACTGACACAACCCTCACTGTAAATGTAGGTGACACCAACCCGAGCCCCAGACAAGTAACAGTTGGAGTACCTTAGGGTTCAGTCCTGGCACCACTCTTGTTCTGCATCTACTGCTCTGAAGTACAGTCAAATAGTAAGGGACACCAGCAAACAAAGGTTGCAGATGACTGCACACAGGGAGTCAATATTGAATCCCCACATGATGTGGATATTCTACAGAAGGGCCTTATGGAAAGACATTCTTGGTGTCTGAGCCATGACCTCATGATCAATGCCAAGAAATATCTAGTTATTCCCATTGGGAAGGGACATGTACCTGTGAAGTACCACATAGGTGGCAGTACACTAAACACCTAAAGTGTGATAACAGACTTCGGGACACAGGTGGACAGTGGTCTCATCAATGATAACCACATCACCACAACAGTCAGGAAACCCACCTATGCGGCACACCTTCCATTAAGGGCTTTACACAGGTTCATAGGTTCATAGGTAGGTACTAGGCTATCGGCCCTAGGGCCTATACAAGCCCAGCCAAAAAGGTACTCTGGCTTTTGCCACCCAAAAAAATTAATTTCCTGTGCCACTGTTGAGCAGAGCCACAGAAGTGATCCCCGGGGTGAATTTCCTATTTCCCATCCAATCATCAAGATTTTTCTTGAAGAGTGCTAATGAGGAGCTTTGTTTGATATAGACAGGTAGTTTATTACAGAGTATGGGAAGTCTCTGGGACAGGAATCTATCCCTCTGGCATGTTCTGTTTATTGTGCTGACAAGGTTTAGGTCCCTAGAGCATGTAGCTCAGAAGGATTGGGATTTCTATAAGTGGAGCATGTCCAACAGCTCTGGGTTTGACATAGCTTTGTATGTTAGGCAGAGATCACCTCTGAGTAGGCGATATGTAAAGCTGGAGTCTTTTGAGAGGGTCTGTGTAGGACATCTGTTTGAGGCTGGTAATCCTCTTTGTGAGGTATTTCTGTGGCCTTTCCAGTTGTTGCAGATGTCTTGTGAGGTACATACCAAAAGAGGTGTTATACTCTATAATGGGTCTAATGAGTGATGAGTAGAGGGGAACAATGACCTCTTTTTTTCTGGATGAGAAACATTTTGTGATGAGGTGTGCCATGTAGAAGGATTCCCTGACTACTGTGGTGATGTGATTATCAAAGTGACTACTGTCCACCTGTGTCCCAAGGTCTCTTATCACACTTTCGGTGTTAAGTATACTACCGCCTATGTTGTAGTGCATGGGTACAGAGTTTTTACAAAAGGGGATGACAATGCACTTTTTGGCATTGAGCATGAGGCCATGGCTTTGACACCGGGCATCTGTCTCAGTGAGGCCCTTTCGTAGGATGTCCACATCATTAGGAGTTTTGATTATGGCTCCTAGTTTGCTGTCATCTGTGAGCTTCATTAGCCAAAGACCTTCTGTGTTAGCCTGTTCTTCAGAGAAGTAGATACCAAACAGGAGAAGACCCAGGATGGAACCCTGTGGTACTCCACTCGTCACTGGTCTGAAGTTGGATTTGGAGTCTGCTACTTTCACAGCGTGGGTTCTGTTAGTGAGCCAGTTGTCAACCCATCTTGTGACATAGGGATTTATACCTAGTTTAGTGAGTTTATCTATAATTCCAGAGTGGGGTATGGTGTCAAACGCCTTAGCAAGATCTAGATAGGCTATGTGAACCACCTTACCCTCGTCTACAGCTTTGGTGACTGCTTCAAAGAAGTCTATCAGGTTTAGGAGACATGATCTTCCTTTTACAAACCCGAACTGGGTAGGGTACAGAGTTTGGAGATTACCAATGTCTTTGTTTATAAGTCCCATGATGATACATTCCATGGCCTTGCAGACCAGGCTCGTCAGGCTAATGGGGCAGGAGTTCTGGGGGTCCATAGTGGCGCCCCCCTTGTGGAGTGAGATAACCATCGCAGTGTGCCATTCAGCTGGCACAAAGTCTGAGGTGAGGCTATGATTGAACATGATACTTAGGTGGGGTGCCAGTTCATTCTGTAGTTCAAGTAGAATGCAGCCTGGGATGTTGTCTGGTCCCATGGATGCTGTGTTCTTGGCTTTGGAGAGTGTGGCTTTTACCTGTGCAGCCATGATTACAGGAACTTTGCATTCTTCCAGTATAGAGATGGGCTCTTTAGGGGGGTGAGAGGGGGGTAAAGTTAGCACTGAACCTATCTGCCAGGATGGTGGCAATATCAGTTGGGTCTGTATAGTTAGTGCCATTGTGCTGTAACTCAGAGCAGATCTGAGTGTTGCCATTGAGATTCTTGACATAGCTCTAGAATTCTTTGTGGTTGTCTTTAGAATCAGTGGTGATTTTGTTTTCAAAACTAGCTTTGGAGGATTTTATCAGAGATTGCAGCTTCGTACTGAGGCTGACCAGGGAGCTCCTCCACTCATGAGATTTTACTCTCTTTTGCAACAGTTTCTTCCTTCTATTGTACAGTTTGTTTATGGCAGGAGACCACCAGATTGGCTTCCTTTTTTTGGAGGATAGCTTCTTGGTTCTGTTTGGGATAGCACGATCCATGCACTCGTGTAAGTGCTTATAAAGTGCAATTGTGTAGGATTCAGTAGTCATAATTGTATTGCCCATCACCACTTCTGTCTTAAGAAGCATGAAGTTGGCTTTGGAGAAATATTTTACCGTGGTTTCCTTAATGGGGGGTGGGGGCAGGATGTGGATATCTAGGGTAATTAGCTTATGGTCAGATCGGACCAATGAGATGTTGACTTCAGGTGTGGAATACTGGTCACTCATGTTGGTAATGACTAGATCTAGAATATTGTTGCCCCTGGTGGGGGTGTGGATAAGTTGATCCAGGGCATTGGAGTTTATGAATTCCAGAAAGCGTTGAGTGAAGGAGTTGGTACATGAGTAGTTTTCCCAGTAAGTGGTTATTAATTAATCCAAGAAAAGGAGGCCATTTTCCCACTATAGGCATCTCTCAGTAAACCCAGTACAGACTACAATGGCCTGTTACATATGTACCTCACAAGACATCTGCAACAAGTAGAGAGGCTGCAGTCATACCTCACGAAATGACCACAGGTGTAAACCAGTTGCCCTATGCTGACCATCTGAAAAACATCCAGCTATACTCTGTCACATATTGTGTTCTCAGAGGCGATCTCTGCTTAACATACCATGCCATGTCAAACCCACAGCTGCCGGACATGCTACACTTACAGAAATCCAAACCCTCACAGCCACATGCTCCAGGGATCCAAATCCTGTCATCACAATGAACAATACATGCAGGAGGGATGTGTTCCTGACCCAGAGACTCCCCAGACTCTGGAATAGACTGCCCATACATGTCAAGCAGAGTGCCTCTTTGGCTCTCTTCAAAAGGAACCTGGACGATTGGATGGGAGAGGACATTTACCGTGGGGATCATGTCAGTTGCCCTGCTAGACAGGGGTGCAGGAAAGTATATATTGTGGGAAGTCATAGCCAGAGAATTGTCATGTCTAGGCATGTATAGGCCCTAGGACCGATAGTCTAGTATCAACGTGTAACCCTATGAAACTATGAACTACACTTTCCATTTTCCAAGCTTGGTAAGGTTGCTGATGTCATTCACTTTGAAATACACCTTTGGGGAAAAAGTAGCCCAATAATCTCCATGGTGCATCTGATAACTGCATAATGCTGTAGTATGATGTACTAGTTAGGTAGGGGGTCTATTCCCAGACATGGCAAGTGTGTGTGTTTGTTTGTCTATGTAGGGAGCAATGCTTTTGAGGCCATTCACCATCACTACAACCTCCATTGCCCTTCTTTGGCAAGCCTACTGATCTCATTCACATTGAAAGAGTAGCCCAGTAATCTCCATGGCGTGTGCTGTAACTGTGTAATGCTGTAGTGTGATGTACTAGTTAGGTAGGATTTCTAATCCCACACATGGCAACTGTGTGTGTGTTTGTCATTCATATCCTATGTGGAGGGGGCTGTGAATGTGTAACAACTGGACTCATTGTGGAGCGGGTTTTGCAGATTTCTTATATAGTGGGCCTATTATCACAATGTCCACCTTACAAGGATAACAGATGTCAAACAGCAGAGAGGCTGGGGTTGACAATCCGTACCCCTACATGTGATGTCAAGGCCTGGTGAGCAATCTAGTCAACCCTCATATTACCCAGAGAACACTCTCAACCCATGTCTCATACACAAACACACTCGGCTAGGCAACACCCACTTTGTTGGTAGTTCCCTGCATATTGCCCACAAATAGTAACCATGGTGTGATTGCAGTGGACTACAGAGGGCATGGCACCCTGTCCCATCACTACAATAGGCACATAAATGCATACAGTGCTCCTTCACTATGTTCCCCACTGGAAGCCTGCAACAACTGTAGTGCCATCAAATGTAACCCACAAAGGACATGCCATGCCTTAAACACATGCCCTGTATGGACAGATGCCACTGACACCAGGGAATACCTGTATCATGCTGTCAATGTAGGTGCAGGGTTAACCCAGACTCCATTGCCGGTTCCCACCACATGAGGCCAGGAATGGCACATCTGATTATAATCTGTGTACACAACATGCCCCAGACAACCCAGGTACACTTCCACATGTCACAGAACATGCATATGGGATGTATGCACATCCCAGACACTGTCCATGTCATGGACTAGAGAACACATACATGGCAAGCATTGCACAGCACTGGCCACCCACAATAGTAACCTAGATGACTGGACGATGTCAAACCCAGAGCTGTTGCACATGCTACACTTAAAGAAATCCCAATCCCTCAGAGCCACACGCTCCAGGGATCTAAACCTTGTCATCACAATAAACAAAACATGCTGGATGGATAGGTTCCTGACCCAGAGACACCCCAGACTCTGAAATAGATTGCCCATACATGTCAAGCAGAGTGCCTCTTTGGACCTCTTCAAAAGGAACCTTGACGATTGGATGGGAGAAAAGAAATTCACCCCAGGGATCACGTCAGTCACCCTGCTAGACAGGGGGTCCAGGGAAGTAAATAGTGTGGGAAGAAATAGCCAGGGAATTGTTATGGCTAGGCTTATATAGGCCCTAGGGCTGGTAGCCTAGTACCAACCTATGAACCTATGAACCTAATACAATACCCACCTGTGTGGGCCAATCTAGACACTACACCGCTGAGCCGCACTGCTGACCATTTTCTTGTGGCCTGATGCCAAGGTATATCCTTTACCTAGCCTTGTACAGCCTTCTGACACAGTCAATCACTACACACCTGTCAAGCAATGCACCCATGCATGTCAGTACTGACAACCTGTGTCTGTGTGTGTGTGTGTGTGTGTGTGTGTGTGGAGTATAATGATTTCAACCCCATTCACACTCACTACACCTCCCATTGACCTACCGAAGCATGCCTTCTGATGTCAGACACCTTCTCATACCTTTTGCCCAGATATCATCCTAATAACCCCTGTGGTGCATGTAATACCTGAGTATTACTGGATTGTGGCAAACTATCTAGATAGGAAGTTTAATCCTGACCCTGCCAACTGAGTTAATATGTGTGAGTCCCTGACAGAGTGTGGCTGTGTCGACATTAACACCTGTTCATGTGGACAGGTATGTGTACTATACCTACCTTATCTCTCCTATATCACTGTTACAGATGTCACTTACCATCAGATATACCTTTGGACAGCTCCCCAACATGTAAGCTCTGTGGTGCATGCAGTAACTGCATAGACATGTGATTGCAATACATAGTCAGGCAGGGGTTTCAACCCCATACTGGTAAGTGTGTAACACAAACATGCTTAGGTTTTACTCTCCCACCCCCTTCCTGTCTTAGTTTGTCTCTGTCTGTCTCTCTCACTCCCTCTCTGGTGGATATGGAGAAGTACACCTGCTTTGGTTAGGCAGCAGCTTGTGTTTTGTAAGTGATGCTCATGATCAGCTGAAGGCCTCTGCATGAATTGCAGTCCCCCACAAGCTGATTGCATGTGGCACAGCTGTGGTAACATTCCCATAGCCAGTTGCATAGAAACACACTCCTATACCTAGGAGCATTATGTGGGTGTTGGGCCTTTTCATTCACTATGAGCAGGAACTCATGTCGGAGTTTGGCAAACAGCATCACAGATGGTATTGGGATATACCTCTATCAAAATACACTGTGGAGACAGGCCAACAAACAGGCAGTGGATGTGCCAGACATGCCTACAGAATGTAAGTGTTGCTATTCTGCATTTGGAGTAATGTTGGTTTAACAGGGGGTATGTGTGAATATGGCTGGTCTACATGATTTAATACCTGTCATGACAGTGTTATGTGTTTGAGGAAACTCCCACCTGTAGGGTTATCTGCAGACTGGGCAGTGTTTGGAGTCTTATCTTTTTGTGTTACTCACAGATCACCTATCTTAGAACTGCAGAAGCATAGTCTGAGGATTGCAGTCAGCACATGGTGACAGCCATGAGGGTTACTGACTTCATAGCCCTCGTAGGAGATATGTCACAACAAACCCTGTTACAACAGTAAATGTATGAGGGTATCACAGCAACATGCCAATACTGGCCCAGTGTTTGTGGCTTGAGCAACAAGTCTGTCAACCTTTGTACATATGTCATGCAGTAAGAGGTGCATATGTTCTGTACACCATCATTTATTGACATCATACCTGATATCAAGCCAGACAGATATCAGACTGCTAGACATGTTATGTATAGTAGGGGTTATTTCTGAAAATATACCCTGGGAATTCTGTGGTTGTGTGTACAGTAGTGGGGTCTGTGTACTTATGGTGATTGTCGACAGTATGTGTATTGCAAATACATACCTCAGCCTGTGTACAGACTGTGGTAGATGTCATTGTTCTTGGTCCTGTTCTATCTGATGTTGCATGCTGCTCCAGTGTACGGTACCCTATCAGCTCACATGTTAGTAGGGTCAAACACACAAGTGCCCCATACCACAGACAGGCATTGGACCACACTGTGGCATGACCCAGTTTATGTAGGGTTGTGCGTGAGTGGCACATATGAGGATGGTGTTTATCAGACAGTCCATATAGTGTCATATTAAGCTTGCATACCATATGTGGCTGTGTTCACACTGGTTGTGGGTATGCACTTTCTCACAGGTCTCTGTTACTCTGTGCTGTGACATGCCTGTAGAGCCTGCTATATTTGGAGGTACATGTGTATTCCCCCATACAAAATGTAGGCCAGTGTTGTGGCAATCTGCCTGTAGTTTGCACAGTGTTTTGTTCATGCCTAGCAGCTTGGTGTAATTACCCAGTGTGATGTTATGTCCAGATATTTGCAAGAAGTACTGCTGCCAGGCCACCATAACTGTTGTGCATTTCTGACAAAGCAGTGGGATTCTGTACAGATGTATGTCACTAACTACTGGGTAGTATGTGGCCATGTGACCTCTGCACCACCAGTTATTATGTGTCAGGACAGACAGGCATGTGAATGCATAAACTGTGTGGGCATATGTAGTCCAGTATTTACGTGATATATCCATGTACATGGCTGTTAACATCCACATTGTCAGGCTTGGTCCACATGTCTCGCACAAAGGGGATCTGTGTATACCTCTGGACTGACCAGAAAGTGACAGACTGTCCACATATAATGGTCATATCTCTGCTGTAGTCCACAGGATCATTACTGTGCTATCATTGGTACTGTACTATGATGTCCTTAGGATGTCTCTCAGTAACTGATGGTGTACATGTCAATAGCAGATGTGACCTCCCACACGCAACATGTCTGTTAAGACAACACCTGTTACAGTAGCAACAGTCTACATATATACCTGCAATACATACATGACATCCCCTTGCATTAAGAGGTTGAGACTATTGGTGCTGAGGTAGGACTTCACTCCATGTTCTGGACATATGGTAAACATATATGTGTGTGTATATATATATATATATATATATATATATATATATATATATATATATATATATATATATAGATATATATATATATATATATATATATAAATATATATACATATACAAACACACACACACACACACACACACATATATATATATATATATATAGATAGATATAGATAGATAGATATACATATACACATATAAAGATATATAGATATATATGCAAATATAGTTATGGATATCTACATATATATCGACATAAATATGTATATCTGTTTAGATATATATGCACATATACTTATAGATATCTATGTATATTATTTTATTTATTTTTTTTTATTTTACATTTGTTGACTGGGCTAGTCTAACTGGATATATGTCCATTTTCAGTAGAGGCCCAGGGAGAAAAGCTCCACATTGGTTATATAGCAAATAATGTACATAAAAAAAACCCTTATAGATAGGCCTATGTTTAAATTACATGAGAAAAGGTTAAACAGTGTAGGCAAAGAACAAAGGGCTAACTATTTACAAAGATCAATACAGGACTATATACAGACAGTTTAAGCACAAAAGTTTACACAAACTTAATAAAATTAGAAAAAAAAGTTAATAGAAATAAGTGAGATTCAGCTGGTATTAGTACATAGGCATAGCCATTGTGAGTTAAGGAAGGTTTTTAATTGCTTTTTGAAAGGTGGAGTAGATGTGAGGGATGTTAGTTTACTAGGAAGCTTATTCCAATGATTTCCAGTGGAGTTAGTAAATAAACAATTGCCAGATTTGTTGTTGGATTTAAGGGTTGCAACTAGTAGCTTTTTTGCTGAGCGTAGGGTACTGAGATTTTTATATTGGTTGATCAGGTTAGAGAGAATGGGAATATTTGTAGGATGCCACAAGATTTTGTGGGTGATAGTTAATTGTTGAAAGAGCATCTGGTTTTGGATGTCCAGACATCCTAGTTGTTTTAGGTTTTGATAGTGGTGAGTATGGAAAGGGGATCCGGTGGTGAATCTAGCAATGTTATTTTAAGATGCGGCCAGCTTATTTAGATTGTATTTGGATAGATTAGTATAAATTAGGGAGGCGTAGAGAAGGGTGGATAGTAGGTGCGTTTGGGCAATAGTAGTCCTGGCTGTAGGTGTAAGGAAGGATTTTAGCCTATAGAGGGAACCAAGTTTTCTGTTCACTGATTTGATGATAAGGTTAATGTGAGTGTCAAAGCTGAGATTATGGTCAATTGTTACACCTAATAGTTTGGTAGTCCTGTCAGGTGCTATTACAGTGCTGTTGTTTGATATAACTGTGAAATCTATGGAGGGAGACTTCTGGGTAGGGGTGAATAGTAAAAGTTTTTTTTTTTTTTGGGTTAAGGAGGAGACAACATTTGGAGAACCAGTTTTCAACTAAGGTAAACATTTTTGTGTGCTAGACTGGAGTTCAGCAGTAGATGCTGCGGTGCAGGTTAATGTTGAGTCGTTGGCATATTGAATACAGGTGGTTTGGGGTAGTGATGTTTTCAGGTCATTGATAAAATTAGAAAAGAGGAGGGGCCCCAGTATAGAGCCTTGTGGGACTCCAATGGAGATAGGGAGTAGAGTAGATAGGTTGTTATCCCAGAGGACTGCTTGTTGTCTATTTCCAAGATAGGATTTAAACCATTTGACAACCTGAGTGTGAACTGAAAGTGAAGTAAGTGTATCTAACATTAAATGATGATTTACCATGTCAAAGGCTTTGGAGAGGTCTAGAAAGAGAGCAGAGGAGAGCAATTTGTTGTTTATATTTTTATTAATAGAGTCAGAGAAGGATAGGAGTGCAGTTGTAGTACTATGAAAAGGCCTAAAGCCATGCTGGCAGTCAGCTAAAAGATTATTTTGGAGGAGATGATCAAGAAGTTGCTGGTGAATGCATTTCTCCATGATTTTAGCCAAAGGAGAAAGTAGAGCTATAGGACAGAAGTTAGTGAGTTCACTTGAGTTACCTCCTTTATGTAGAGGGATAATATGTGAAACCTTCCAAATGATTGGTATATAGCCTTCTGTGATAGTTCTGTTAATTAAGATGGAGATAGGGTAGGCAAGTACTCTAGCTGCTATTTGCAGAAATTCAGCTGGAAGGAGGTGAGCAGAGGGGGTACATGGTTTTAGTTTATGAAGGTGGGAAAGGATGAGAGAGGTAGGTACAGGTTGTAGTTGTAAGACATGAGGTATGTTGGTTTGAGAGAAAGTATTTGAGATGCTGGCTGGAGATAGAGTACTTGTTAGTGATTGGACTGTGTCCATAAAGAATCTATTAAATGAGTTAGCAATTTGGCTGGGAGATTTCTGAGTCAAGTTAGCTACAGTAGGTGTTTTGGAGTGCCCTGGGTGGAGTAGGCTATTTATACCTGACCAGAATTTTTGTGGGCTTTTATGTTGAGCTTGCTGGAGTTTATGATAGTAGTTTTTTTTTTTTTGTCTTGGAGTATCAATTTCTTTGTGGCATTTCTCAGCTGTCTATAGCTTTCATGATCAGATGGGTTTTTAGAATTTCTCCATTTAGACCAGATTCTATTTCTTTGAAGTATTTTATGCCTTGTCTCCTTAGTGAGCCAAGGTGCAGGTTTATTCTTAGTTCTGACAGTCCTAGAGGGGGTATGGTGTTCTAGGATTTGTAGAAATGTATTGTTAAAATAAGAAACAGCTTTGTCAAGCTGTAGGTATTTAAGGGGTGACCAATTACAGGCTTTAAGTTTGGCTTGGAAGTTTGCGGGGTTGAGTTTTTTTTTATTACGGATAGTTCTATAGATTATTTGGTTAGGTATAGTGTTTTTTGTCTGGTAATAAAGGTAAGAGAATGATCACAGATATCATCAGGCAGTATGCCTGTTTTATAGGAGAGGGGGTTACTGTTGACTAGTATCCAGTCTAAGATGGCTTGATTGTTGCTTGGTTTGTGTATTCTGGTGGGAGAGGTAATGGTCTGATTGAAGCCATACAGGTTTATGTGAGAGGTTGGTTGTGGTGAGCTGCAACAGATCCAGTCAATGTTAAAATCACCAAGGAGTATGGTTTCTTGTGGGAGGAATGTGGAGAGTCAGTTGAGGACATTTTTGAGAGTATTAATATTGTTTCCTGGTGGGATGTAGGAGCAAATTATATCTAATGAGTTGTTAGCATTTAGCTGTAGGTTAGAGATTAGGATTTCAGTGTTACTGGAAGAGGGAGGTTGAATATTTAGTGGTGTAATTGAGATTTATATAGTATTGCTAGCCCACCACCCTTTTTATTTAGACTGTCAGATCTCAGGATGTTATAACCAGGTGGGATTATATCATTGTCTTTAGTTATTGGTTTGAGCCATGTTTCTGTGAGACATAGGATATCAAAAGAGTGAACGTGCAGCAGGGCATGAAGTAGGGTTATTTTATTATTTAAGCTACGTATATTAAGGCGGCCTATGAGGAGGGAGTTATTGGCACTAGTGAAGATATGAGACATAATATATATACACATCTGTATGGTGCATCATATATATGGCCATGTATATATATATATATATATATATATATATATATATATATATATATATATATATATATATATATATATATTGACATAAATAGGTATATATGTAAGTATATGATGTGTATATATATATATATATATATATATATATATATATATATATATAGACATATATATATATATATATATATATATATATATATATATATATATATATATATATATATATATATATATATATATACATAGAGATCTATACATGGCCATATATATGATGCACTATACAGGTATGTATAAATACATACATATATATATATATATACATATATATATATATATATATATATATATATATGAATAAATATGTGTATGTACATGTAGACATATATCTAAATATGTATATATATATATATATATATATATATATATATATATATATATATATATATATATATATATCCATATCCTTGTCATGTGTAAACATTACTGTTGTGTATACCTTCCCAGATGTATCACACCACATGTATCTGATATGTGTATATTTAGATATAACAACATATGTGATGCAACAGTAATATCAATAACATGTACTATACAATTGTAGAAGTCACAGCCATTGTTCAATACTATTCAATATCTACTGACAGATGTTTTGTAAAAACAACAGCTGTTTACACAGCTGTCATAGTGTAGTGGGTAACTGTTGTGACTATAGTGTACAGGGTCATGGGTTCAAGACCTGCAAGGGCTGTTTTTTTTTGTTGCTGGGCAAAACAAGGGCTGCTGGATACAGAGTGGTTAAGGCAGTTCTAAGCAGCTTTAATTGGGCTTGTGTGAAGCTAAGCGGTGCTAAGGTACGGTTAAATGTACGGGCGCTTACACCGTGTAGGCCTCGCTTACCAGTGCACAAATGTGCTTAGCTGTTATATTGCAGCAATGCTGACACCCGTTAAGCATGTCTCAGCCCTGGTAATGAGCTGTCACATCCCATTCTGATAACATGGCAGGGTAATGACATCTGTAATAAGTGTATGTAATGCCATGCACATAACATGCGTCTATGTGCTGTCATTACAGTAGCAAGGGATGTGAGTGTCATGTCTGGGACACTTGAGTATATAAGACCTGTACATCACTCTTATCCATGTGAATGTGTTACATACAAGAGTAGTATCCAAGGTAATGTGTCGTCACACTGGCATGTAGTGTATCATGCCGTTACTACTGTTAACAGTGCTTTCCCAAGCAAGAGTCAATTGCTAATTGTAGTACTGGCAACAAGCACCCCTGCATGCATAGATGGACTCTGAGTCCTCACTGTCATGTTTCTGATGTGTGAGCTGTGTCACAGTATATATCCCCTACTGGATAATGATCTGACATGTGGAAATTAACTGTAGACTACTGTCTGTACAGCACATGTCATTGAGGGCTGGTTTTAGAGTTTGTACTGTTAGTTGTTACTTAGATCTCTGTTGAATTCTAGTTTAAATTTGGTGGCTTATGCAGTTGACCACCCCACTGTAGATTTTGATCTGGGACACACCCCCAGTCCCATATCTTTACAACATTCTACCTAATAAACTCTTTCTGCACTTGCTTTTAGTCCCCTTTAATTTAATTGCATTTTTTTAAACTGTGTTTGGTCTAATATTGCTACATACTCAAGTGTGCTAGCTTACACTGCATGTGAATTGTTTTTACTACTGTTTTTGCTACTTTTCTGTAAAAAAAAACTGTAAGCGTGTTTCCTGCCTTTCCTGTAACTAGTGTTCCAGATACAGATTTGCACCAGGACTGTATGTAAGCTTCTGAGCCCCCAAGCCTTTCTGTGTTGGAGGGAAGCCTTATAGCTTATTAGTGGGAGTGGTAAGCACTAGGTAACCTGTCTACCACATAAGTAGTGGTTCTGGCCCAGAAATTGTAGTTATTGGCCATTTGGGCAATCTCTTCCATCTCTCTCAACGTTCTGATTTGAAAGCCTGCATTTGCACTTGTTTCTGTCCTGTAACTCGTCTAGTGCAGATACCGATCCTTTGTTTTAGCACTTAAATTTGCTTATTCATGCTTAGCACTTGTTCAGAACTTGTAAGCACTAAATAAGCCACTAATTACTATAGCACTCAATCTTCCTCATTACCTAGAGGAAAACAGTTTTTGTACTTACTTTTCTCACTTGCTTAGAGAAAAACAGCTCTTGTACTCACTTTCTTACTCTAATGATACTTATGTGACCTTTACAGCTGCTGCAGCTGTCTTGTGAGGTACATTCCAACAGGGACGTTGTACTCTATAATGGGTCTAATGAGTGTCAAGTAGAGGGGAACAATGACCTCTTTTTTCCTGGATGAGAACCATTTTATGATGAGGTGTGCCATGTAGAAGGACTTCATGACTACTGTGGCGATGTGACTAACAAAGGAGAGACTACTGTCCACCTGGGTCCCAAGGACTCTTATCACACATTCGGTGTTAAGAAGATTGCTGCCTATGTGGTAGTTCATGGGTACAGAGTTTTTACCAAAGGGGATGACACTGCACTTTTTGGTATTGAGCTTGAGGCCATGGCTCTAACACCAGACTTCTGTCTCAGCGAGGCCCTTCTGTAGGATGTCTACATCATTTGGGGACTTGACTATCGCTCCTAGTCTGCAGTCATCTGTGAACTTCATTAGCCAGAGGCCTTCTGTGTTAGCCTGTACTTCAGAGAAGTAGATACCAAACAGGAGAGGTCCCAGGACGGAACCCTGTGGTACTCCACTTGTCACTGCTTTGAGGTCAGAGTTGGAGTCTGCAACTTTTACAGTGTGGATTCTGTCAGTGAACCAGTTGGCAACCCATCTTGTGACATAGGGATTTATACCCAGTTTAGTGAGTTTAGCTATAATTCCAGAATGGGGGATGGTGTCGAAAGCCTTGGCGAGGTCAAGATAGGCTTGGTGAACCACAATACCCTCATCTACGGCTTTGGTGACTGCCTCAAAGAAGTCAATCAAGTTCAGAAGGCATGATCTGCCTTTCACAAACCCAAACTGGGTGGGATCCAGAGTTTGGAGGTTACCAATGTCTTTGTTTATGAGTTCCATGATGATATGTTCCATAGCCTTGCAGACCAGGCTCGTCAGGCTAATAGGTAGATAATTCCCAGGATCAGTGGTGGCTCCCCCTTTGTGGAGTTGGATAACTGTTGCTGTGTGCCATTCAGTGGACACAAAGCCTGATGGGAGGCTATTATTGAACATGATGCTTAAGTGGGGAGCAAGTTCGTTCTGAAGTTCATTTAAAACGCAGCCTGGGATGTTGTCCGGTCCCATGGATGCTGTGTTTTTGGCTTTAGAGAGTGCAGCTTTTACCTGCATAGTTATGATTACAGGGACTCTGCATTCATCCTGTATAGATATGGGCCCTTTTGGGGGTGAGGGGGGGTAAAGTTAGCACTGAACCTATCTGCCAGGATGTTGGCAATATCAGTTGGTTCTGTCATTTTTGTGCCTTTGTGCTGTAACTCAGAGCAGATCTGGATGTTGCCATCCAGATTCTTGACATAGCTATAGAATGCTTTGTGGTTGTCCTTAGAATTAGTGGTGATTTTGTTTTTGTAGGTAGCTTTGGAGGATCTGATAAGGGATCTCAGCTTCTTACTGAGGCTGACCAGGGAACTCCTCCACTCGTGGGATTTTTGCTCTCTTTTGCAGCAGTTTCTTCTTTCTGCTGTACAGTTTATTTATGGCAGGGGACCACCAGATTGGCTTTCTTTTTTTGGAGGATAGCATCTTGGTTCTGTTTGGATAGCATGATCCATGCACTTGTGTAATTGCTTATAGAGTGCAATTGTGTAGGATTCAGCAGTTGTAACTGTATTGTCCATCTGCATGGGTGTCATGAAGTTCACCACTTCTGTCTTAAGAAGCATGAAGTTGGCTTTGGAGAATATTTTTGCCGTGGTTTCCTTAATGGGGGGTGGGGGCAGGATGTGGATATCAAGGGAGATTAGCTTATGGTCAGATCTGCCCAACAAGGAGTTGACTTTAGGTGTGGAACACCGGTCACTCATGTTGGTAATGACCAGGTCTAGGATATTGTCGCCCCTGGTTGTGGTGTGGATAAGTTGATCCAGGGCATTGGAGTGAATGAATTCCAAAAAGCGTTGAGCTAAGGAGTTGGTACATGAGTAGTTTTCCCAGTTAGTGGTGGAGTAGTTGAAGTCGCCCATTATTAGGGTGTTTGGTTGAACCCTAATACTTTCCAGTACATCAAGAAAAGAGATGTGGGAATCCTGGGGCATGGTGGGGGATCTGTAGCAAGCTACAATTTGGATTTCAGTTTTGCCCAGAATTAGTTGCACTTGGATAACCTCGGATGCATTATGCTGAGTAACTAGCCTGGAGGTGTGGATATCCTTAATGAATATGGACACATCTCCTCCTTTGGTGTTTCGGTCCAGGTTACATGGCCTAAATGTGTGGTATGAGTTATAGCCTGGAAGTGCAGGAGTGCTCTCTGGAGCCTTGAACCAGGTCTCAGTCACTGCACAGATATTGATGTTTGCCATTTTAAGGAGTGCCTCGAGTGAGTGCATTTTGAGATTTAGACTTCTAGCATTGAGTAGCATTACCCTCAGTTTTTGCTTGGCTGTTCCTGTTACGGTGGTGAATTTGTTATTTGAACCTTGCCTAAAAAAGGCACTATAGGGGCAGCAAGAGCCTTAGCCAGTATCTGGAATCCCAGGGTCGACAGGTGCAGGCCATCTGTGGCAAAGCATCGTGGTCTGTTGACCATGTCATCCCAAGCAGACAGATACTGGATCCCCTTAGAATGACACCAGAAGCTTAGCCAATTGTTGAAGTCAATCATTTTGTCCTTGTACTGCGGTATCATTTGGGGCAATAGCAGAATGCTACTCAGGGCTAGGGTCATACTTGCCTGGGCTACAAGATCAGAGAGCTCTTCCATGTCTCTTTTCATGTAGTCCAGGGAGGTACGTCTCAGGTCATTCACACCAACATGGACAATGACAGAGTCCTATTTGTACTTGTTGTGGAGTGACCTGAATGCATGGGTTATGTGGTGGATTCTAGCACCTGACAGGCAGCTGACAGTACCTTCTCCTTGTTTAGCCTAGTAAGTGGGACATCAGTGTGCCTGACTATAGAGTCACCTAAGACTAGTGTGTTGGGTACGTTGTTTTGCCTTATTGGCTGTGGTTGAGTGGCACACTGAGTTTGGCACACTGAGTCTGTGGGCTATGTGTCCTTTGGGTTGTGTTGGGGGATGGAGGTTGCTTGTGTTTCTGCTTTTTAGGTCTCTGTTGCTTAGACAGATTATTATTGAGAGCCTCCGCAAAAGTTTTTGTGTTACTATGTGTGGATTTTGGTGGTGTAGATTTAGTAAGACTACGTGATTAGTGTGGTGTTGTGCAAATGTTTACCTTCTCCTCATGACTGTCAAGTTCAGTCTTGGTTGGAGAGAGCTTTACCTCCAGTTTGGCTAAATAAATGCATCTGTCACAGGTTGTAGTGTTGGGTGGTAGGAGGAAAGGGTTGTCTGTGTACATGAAGCAATTTCTACATTGCCTCAAGATGCCCAGATTCATCAGATAGACATGAGAGAACACTGGGAGCTGACCCTTGGACATGCCTGAATAAAAAAATATTTTCCTCTAGATAAGTGAGGAAAGTGAGTACAAGAGCTGTTTTTCTCTAAGCAAGTGAGAAAAGTAAGTACAAAAACTGTTTTCCTCTAGGTAATGAGGAATATTGAGTGCTATAGTAATTAGTAGCTTATTTAGTGCTTACAAGTTCTGAACAAGTACTCAGCATGAATAAGCAAATTTAAGTGCTAAAATGAAGAATCTTTATCTGCACAAGGTGAGTTATAGGACAGTAACAAGTACAAATGCAGGCTTTCAAATCAGAAAGTTGTGAGAGATGGAAGAGATTGCCCAAACGACCAATAACTACAATTTCTGGACCAGAACCACTCCTTATGTTGTAGACAGGTTACCTCGTGCTTACCACTCCCACTGATAAGCTAGAAGGCTTCCCTCCAACACAGAAAGGCTTGGGGGGCTCAGGAGCTTACATACAGTAGGAAATCTGTATCTGGAACACTAGTTACAGGAAAGGTCGGAAACAGGCTTACAGTTTTTTTTTTTTACAGAATAGTAGCAAAAACAGTAGTAAAAACAATTCACATGCAGTGCAAGCTAGCGCACTTGAGTATGTAGCAATATTAGACCAACCACAGTTTATAAAATGCAATTAAATTAAAAAAGACTAAAAGCAAGTGCAGAAAGTGTTTATTAGGTAGAATGTGGTAAAGAGATGGGATTGGGGGAGGGGGAGTGTCCCAGATCAAATCTACAGTGGGGCGGGCAACTGCAAAATCCACCAAATTTAAACTAGAAACCAAAAATAGGAAGGGTGGGACAAAACAGTTTCAACAGAGATCTAAGCAACAACTAACAATACAAACTCTAAAACCAAAAAAATATACTCAGCTCTGTATATTTGCAGATAGTCTGGAAGGCAGTCTCTCAGAACACAGGTTCCAGCAATTAAATGCAGGCTGTTACTAACATGTCAAATTTTATGCAAGTGATCCTTGAGTTACATAACACACAAGCTGTAAAAAACAGTTATACCTACTGAAGACATGGCAGAAAATGGGGGGGGCAGTTTCAACAAAGATCTAAGCAACAACTAACAGTACAAACTCTAAAACCAAAAATATACTCAGCTCTGTATATTTGCAGATAGTCTGGAAGGCAGTCTCTCAGAACACAGTTTCCAGCAATTAAATGCAGGCTGTTATTAACAGGTCAAATTTTATGCAAGTGGTAGTACAGTCATCTTGTGCATCAGAACCATATTAGCCCTGCATTGATGTTATGGATGACAGGGATGTGGTACAGGTATCATCATATGCACAGGGTATGTTGGTTTGCCAGAGACCGAGGATGGCCATACATTTGACACCATGTGTGTGGGTGAGGGGTGTAATTTGCTGATATGGTCATGGTGATGTGGTGTGTGTAGGTATGAGGTTGCCCTAGGTGTGTTTATATAGTGTGTGGGTATGCATGCACACAGTTCTGCCATGTGGCTGCCCTATACAGGTGTTTCTTGGACAGCTGCAGACCATACCTGGCAGGGTGTGCAGTTCACCACCTCCGGCCACGGACACATGGACTGTGTCTGTCAGGGGTTCCATGGGCGCATCCAGGTACAGGCCTCGATGTGCTATTCTCCCCCGATAATAACATATGTCTGCTGGAACCAGGTCCCTCCTGGGATGCGCCAGGGCCATGTGCACATGGCCTGCTGTGGTGTGGTGTGGACAGCACCACCCCCTGCAGTGCTGGGGCTGGTACTGCCACTACGGGAGTGGCTTGGTGTCCTTGCACATTCATGTCGACCGCCAGCTGTTGGAGTTGCTGGCCTACATCCACACGGCCATCATCCCACTCCCGCCACATGTTCTAGCACGGACAATCCGTGGTCAGTGATGCCCACCATCTCACCCAACTCTCTATCCATGACCTTGGTATAATCACGGAGGGCACCTTCAAGTTCATGGAAGTTGTCACTTACAGATGAGAGAGCAGCCCTCTGCAGCCTCAGACCCTGGCTGGTGTACAGTTCCATACGTGCCTGTGCACCCATGACTTTCTGAAACATGCATCTGGTGGTACCAGTTGTGGCACTTCTGCCAGGGGCATGATGACCAGTGGCCCTCCCATGAGCACCCTGGTACATCTGTCTATATGGTGGCCTGCTGGACATCCCACTATGCCTGTGGTGTTCAGACACAGCAGGCATAGATACCACACTCTCCTGTGCACTGCTACCAACTGCAAACTGTCCCTCTGCTATGGCCATTGGTGATGGGGTATCTATAGGCACTGTGACTGTGTGTGGGTTTGGGGTGGATGACGGGGATGTCACACAATGATGCAGTTTCAGCCTCTGACAACCCTGCCTATGTCTCAACAGTGCTATCATCATTTTTGTTGTCTGTATGGGCACCAACATCAGATTACATGTAGGAGAGACCCTGACCCACCTCTCCATCTCTGAGGGGAAAACAAGAAACGCACTTTAAGACCTGTACGACATTGCATAACAGTACACACAAACACACACACACACACACACACACACACACACACACACACACACACACACACACACACACACACACTGAAATTCCACCATAATACCTAGCTGTCCCTGAGTTTACAGACATTCCCAAGTTTATTCAGGTAAGTTCCCCATCCTGCATCACACTTGGTAACATATACTCATTAATACCACTCATTAACATATCATTCTTCTAAATGCCTAGACAAGTGATCACAACACAAGATCTGTAACTCCATTACCTTCTTGACTTGATTGGAGTAGGTTTTACAAGGCCTCACTGGTGACATCCAGTGTCCACCATGGGTATATCCAGAGAGCATGGCCCCCATATGTTAGGGGCTACTATGTTCACTCCATAATGTCACGCACTGGAGTGTCATACATAAATATTGCTCAGTAGATGCAAGATCTGCTGCTCAATCAACTTATTATGTGGACAACAGTAATATATGGATACACTTCCTGGTGCTGCCTAGTAATTCCCCAATGCATCTGTAGTGCTGCATACATGGGTAGTCATTCATCTTTCTGCTGATTGCAATTTTAATGGTATACATGGTGTCTAGTTTCCCTCCCAATTCATGTTCCATGCTACAGACCTTATTATAGTATCAGTTGTCCTGTGATTACATATCAGACAAGTATTCCTGGTGTCTCATGTGTCAGTTCATGTCTATGTACTGCACAATTCCAAAGGGAAGTACTGACGTATGAACAACCCCAAAATCACACATGTGCATTCATGGACACCCACAGAAGTACACACACACATGCACACACACATCCTACATGCATCAACCCCCCTCCACTCCACCAGATTGCACTTAGAGACAAAATACCCCCCCCCACACACACACACACATACAGGTGAGGTTGCACAAAGATAGTACACACAGACCTCCCATTACCCATCTGTGAAGATACATAACATATGGTTCTCAACAGCATGCAGTGCAGCTATAGTCAATCTATGCTAGCAACAGTATATATGTGTGTGATGCATGGGCTGTGTTAATAGGTGATGCCCCTTCCCCTGGAAAACACTGCACCCATGTACACAGTATTGTTGTGCACCTATTCTGCACTGTGCCATGTACTGTACACCATACCTCACAGGTGTACACACCATTGCTGAATGTGTATTACTGTGTCACTTATGTCTGCTCTAATGCTCACAGCCTCTATGTGTTTGTCCGACACATACCTGGGATTATATGTGGACAGATGTTAATTTGTGAATGCCTGATGTCTGATTTACATATCTCAACATCAGTGGTGCATGTATGACCGATACGATACGATTACACTGACAACTGTCAAACCTTATCGTGGTTATGGGGAGTATACGCACCCTTACTGATATGACACACTCTTCCTTGATATGCCATGGGACCACATCACTTCATATGTTAACATTACATGAGCCTGATATGTGACATATGTCCTGTACATTCCAATGCAGTGTCTAACAAATGTGTTAGGTGTTCTGATGCTGACCCCGATGCATACACTTTGTGGGTGCATATGTGCGCACTCCCATATCATGATGGTTTTTTGCACCTACTATGTGTAGTACAGCAGTCACTATTCATGGCAGGGGTATACTAGCATGGGCCATCAGCATCTGCCAGTATATGGTCAGTCTGCCCTATACATGTCCCCCAACTCTGCATGATTGCAAGGTCAATTCATGTGCACATCCCTTGGAGTTCACACACTGCCGTCCCTATTGCTGTGGAGTCAGGGTAACATCTGCCAATGTTCCTGAACCTGACTGTGTGCAGATATGGCATCCTTAGAATCCCTGCTGCAGTGCACTGGTGTGTCATGATGACACCCCCTCCCCACCTTCAGCCTTTTTGCAGATGCTTGACAACTATGGCCTACACATGTGTCAGTTTGCAGTGTCCCAAACACTGAACACCATGTGTAACAGCCTAGTTCCAGCTAATGAATGGCAAACATACAGATGTACACTTGCACCAGCACAGTACAGATGGGGATGGTGGACCTGAGGTGGGGTGAGGCGTTGGTTGTGCAGCACATGTATCTTACATGATACTGTCTGTAAGTTCTCCATGTGGTCATGGTACACCAGTACACATTGCAACGCGACTTTTGGGAACCTCTTCTGTTATGCATACACTACCTGTAGAGAGGCCTGGCTGATGTTTCCTGTGGTACAACTGTCAGATCTGATTACCCTAACCCATAGGCCACATGCTTGCAGAGTGCAGGCAATTCCTGACATGGGTACTGCACAGCCAGTACTTGCTAGACATTCCTGCAACCCCTTCAGTGTTGTGGCATGTTACTGGGCAGCCTGCATGACCAGTTTGCTACATGTGACATCATTTGTCTTGGATGACCATCTATTTCCTGCATCATTCCTGTCCCATACATTCTTGCCACATAAATTACTGTCTGCACTGTTTGCCATGGCATATGCAATGGTGAGGTATGGCTGCATGTCCAGCTCATGGGTGCTACCTGTTGTGTATGGGCCCCATGCTATTTCATGTAAGATGTGTGCAAGCCACGCCTGCTTCTCTTGCAGGGAAGTGTGCACATTTGAGGCCAAACATCTTGGACAGCAGACCAATACGTGGTGTGTCACTGGGGATGTGTACTTGCTGAAGGGTGCATATCCATGACAAATGCATGCAGTCAGTGCCTCAACAGCTGCTTCCACTATATTTTATCTCGAGTCTATGCACACATATGCTTCCAGTGTTTGTGAAGGTATGTATTCCCCATATATGCTGCCCTAACCTACGATTCTGTATTACACACTCATTGCTCATGTTGGGATCACAGTGCAGGTTTTAAGGCTTGTGGACCACTGTATTATGATATGCAGTAGTGTAGCTCTGTATCAGTTGCCATTGTAATAATGGTATATACACTGTTGTAGCACTGTATAAGGGTGATGTTCATAGGTTCATAGGTTCATAGGTTGGTACTAGGCTATCAGCCCTAGGGCCTATACAAGCCTAGCCATAACAATTACCTGGCTATTTCTTCCCACATTATTTACTTTCCTGGACCCCTGTCTAGCAGGGTGACTGACGTGATCCCTGGGGTGAATTTCCTTTCTCCCATCCAGTCGTCAAGGTTCCTCTTGAAGAGGTCCAAAAAGGCACTCTGCTTGACATGTATGGGCAATCTATTCCAGAGTCTGGGGAGTCTCTGGGTCAGGAACCTATCCCTCCAGCATGTTTTGTTTATTGTGATGACAAGGTTTAGATCCCTGGAGTGTGTAGCTCTGAGTTGGGTTTGACATGGCCTTGTATGTTAAGCAGAGATCGCCTCTGAGTAGACGATATGCGACAGAGTATAGCTGGAGTTTTTTAAGGCGGTCAGCGTAGGGCATCTGCTTTAGGCCTGTGATTCTTTTAATGAGGTATTTCTGAGGCCTTTCCAGTTGTTGCAGATGTCTTGAGAGGTACATACCAAATGGGGCGTTGTATTCTATAATGGGTCTAATGAGGGATGAGTACAGTGGGACAATGACCTCCTTTTTTCTGGATGAAAAGCCCTTCGTGATGAGGTGTGCCACATAGAAGGATTTCCTGACTGCTGTGGCGATGTGGTTATCGAAGGTGAGACCACTGTCCACCTGTGTCCCTAAGTCTCTTATCACACTTTCTGTGTTTAGTGTACTGCCACCTATATGGTAATTCATGGATACATGTTTTTTCCCAAAGGGGATAACAATACATTTCTTGGCATTTGTCCCACCATTATGTTCATCCCTGTGGACACATTTTGCAATGACAGGATGTTAGTTATATTGCAGGTGTCTGACATACCCCTGAGATACACCATCATGGTCACCATTGTGATGCAGTGCAGTTAACAGTAACAATATGTGAACATGTACAGCATGCATTATGGGTAGGTGTGTTGGATGTGTGCATGGAATATACCATAGCCATTACATGACCAGTGTATTGGCAAGCATGAACATAAACCATATACACCAGCTACAGGCTGCTGCCTTGGTGTTATACCAGAGGGACCTACATAAGAGTGCGAGAGATGTGATTTCAGTAGCCACAGCTGTGGCACTGGTACACTGTGGGTGCAGCATTACAGTACATTAACAGTACAAGCCTACAGTACTACAGCTTATGCACATCTGCTTATTACTACTACTACTCAGCAACAGACTCTGTATATATATATATATATATATATATATATATATATATATATATATATATACATATATAGATATATATGTCATCTCACATATGCATGATCTAACTGTACAGATGCAGATGGATATGCAACAGTGGTCTACTGATGTGCCCTGCAGCCTTACCTGCATGCTCCTCGGACAGTGTGTGGGTAGCGCCCACCTCCACTATGGTCTCTGCCAGTTGTTGCATGTGCTGGTGTGCAGGTGCCACGAGACTGGTGAGGAGCTCCTCAACATGTGTCAGGAGGGATAGATGGCATGATCCCCACTGTTGCAAGGTGATCCCCCTGGACTGCAGCAGCATGCCGGCGGGCATTGTGAAGCAGGTCACTGCAATGATGCCGGACCTGCTCATAACTGTGGTTATAGAGGCCTAAATCATTGACCCTGTGGACTAGATTATTCCACAGGGTAGTCTGTTCCTGCTGCTCATGGGCTGTCCTTTCAAACAGCACCTGGTAGTGCTGTACCAGGTGGTTGATGATGACCTCATTTTTTGTCTCCTGAATACACAGGTAACCTGCCATGTAACATCTTGCCTGAAAGACATAAAGATGGAAACAGGTCTGAGTAACTCATACAGCAAGGTTACCATCGTTCATAATATACATCTCTGTCTCCCGCTCACCATATCTGTGACAACAAACTGTTCAAACAACTCAGTAGGTATGGCTACAGCTTACCTATCATTGGGACATTTATTGTATTGTACCACACTTTGTGCTATGTGTTTGTAGCCATGTTCCCTGTGGGGACACTATCATTGCTGGCCTGTTATGGACAATGTCACCTGCATGCCATTGTAAGGGCCACTATGGTTCCATATATGCATGTGGTCTATTTGCTATGTGATTGCTGCACATCTGTTGTTATGTGTTATGGCGGATATCTATGCATGCTGTTGGACATGATCCGGGATTGTATGGTCTATTACTACCCACATATGTTCTATAACAGTGACACAATAGCATGTTTAGGGAGCAGTTGCCAGCAGAACCACCTCACCCACCTCATCTGGCCATGTTACCAAGCCACATCACATGTGGGACCTGCCCTGGGGCCTTCTCGTCTACTGGTCCTGCACTACCTTCAGGTGGAACCACCTCAGGGGATGGTGTCCCCCCTGGGGGCACACACAGACATGATCCTGTCACCCGAGGTCAGGTACAGGGTCTGTTGCATAGGGAGCTCCACAGAGACTTGGGGGAAGTGCTACAGCACCTTGAGACCCTCAGTACACATTGACAGGGTCCACGTGCTCCTCCTGCTCAGCTTCCAGCCCAGGCACCATCAAGGCTGTGAAGCTGCTGTTGTGACTTGCAATGGCTGGGGGCTTCCAGCTCAGGCACCTCCAGGGCTGTGAAGCTGTTGTTGTGACTGGTGATGGCTGGGGGCCTTGTTCCCCATTGTTTCCATATGGGGGCTCATGGGGCTTCCACATTGCAGACAACACCTACCATCCAGGGTGTTTACGCACAATGTGTCATATACCACCCCTGTAGGCTATCCTCTCTATCTACCAACCCAAACCATCTCCACAAATATACCTGCTATCCTTCCCCAAATTCCCATTCCCACCTTCACAGACAAGGGCAATCCGGTCCCAACAAGGGGTTCACATGTCACATAACCATCCAAGTTGCACACACTTACTGCTGTATATCAATATATATATATATATATATATATATATCAATATATATATATATATATATATATATATATATATATATATATATATATATATATATATATATGTGTGTGTGTGTGTGTGTATTGGTATGTGTGATGTTCCCTCACACATAGCATAGGTTCATAGGTTCATAGGTAGGTAATAGGCTATCGACTCAAGGGCCTACATAAGCCTAGCCAGCAAGGTTCCATAGCTTACGCCACACAAGAAAGTTAATTTCCTGTGCCACTGTCCAGCAGAGACACAGAAGTGATCCCCGGGGTGTATTTCCTATTTCCCATCCACTCATCAAGATTTTTCTTGAAGAGTGCTAATGAAGAACTTTGCTTGACATAGATGAGTAGCTTGTTCCTGAGTATAGGAAGTCTCTGGGACAGGAATCTATCCCTCCAGCATGTCCTGTTTATTGTGGTGACAAGGTTTAGGTCCCTAGAGCATGTAGCTCAGTGGGATTGGGATTTCTTTAGGTGTAGCATGTCCAACAGCACTGGGTTTGACATAGCTTTATATGTAAGGCAGAGATCACCTTGGAGTAGGCGATATGCTACGGAGTAAAGCTGGAGTTTTTTGAGGCAGTCAGTGTAGGGCATTTGTTTGAGGCCAGTAATCTGCTTTGTGAGGTACTTCTGTGGCCTTTCCAGCTGCTGCAGATGTCTTATGAGGTGCATTCCAAAAGGGGTGTTGTACTCTATAATGGGTCTAAGGAGTGCCGAGTAGAGGGGAACACTGACCTCTTTTTTTCCTGGATGAGAACCCTTTTATGATGAGGTGTGCCACATAGAAGGACTTCCTTACTACTGCGGCAATGTGACTATCAAAAGAGAGACTACTGTCCACCTGGGTCCCAAGGTCTCTTATCATGCATTTGGTATTAAGTAGATTGCTGCCTATATGGTAGTTCATGGGTACAGAGTTTTTACCAAAGGGGATGACACTGCACTTTTTGGCATTGAGCTTGAGGCCATGGCTCTGACACCAGGCACCTGTCACAGTGAGGCCCTTCTGTTGGATGTCCACATCATTAGGGGTTTTGATTATGGCTCCTAGTTTGCAGTCATCTGTGAACTTCATTAGCCAGAGGCCTTCTGTGTTAGCCTGTACTTCAGAGAAGTAGATACCAAACAGGAGAGGACCCAAGACGGAATCCTGCGGTACTCCACTTGTCACTGCTTTGAGGTCAGATTTGGAGTCTGAAACTTTTACAGTGTGGGTTCTGTCAGTGAACCAGTTGGCAACCCATCTTGTGACGTAGGGATTTATACCTAGTTTAGTGAGTTTAGCTATAATTCCAGAATGGGTGGTGGTGTCGAAAGCCTTGGTGAGGTCAAGATAGGCTTGGTGAACCACCTTACCCTCATCTACGACTTTGGTGACTGCCTCAAAGAAGAAAATCAGGTTCAGGAGGCATGATCTGCCTTTCACAAACCTGAACTGGGTGGGATCTAGAGTTTGGAGGTTCCCAATGTCTTTGTTTATGAGTTCCATGATGATACATTCCATGGCCTTGCAGACCAGGCTCGTCAGGCTAATAGGTCGATAGTTCCCAGGATCAGTGGTGGCTACCCCTTTGTGGAGTGGGATAACTGTCGCTGTGCACCATTCAGTGGGCATAAAGCCTTATACAAGGCTATTATTGAACATGGTGCTTAAGAGGGGAGTCAGTTTGTTCTGAAGTTCATGTAAAATGCAGCCTGGGATGTTGTTCGGTCCCATGGATGCTGTGTTTTTGGATTTAGAGAGTGCAGCTTTTACCTGCATAGTTGTGATTACAGGGACTCTGCATTCTTCCTGTATAGATATGGGCCCTTTAGGGGGTGAGGGAGGGGGGTAAAGTTAGCACTGAACCTGTCTGCCAGGATGTTGGCTATATCAGTTGGTTCTGTAATTTTCATGCCTTTGTGTTGTAACTCAGAGCAGATCTGGATGTTGCCATCTAGATTCTGGACATAGCTATAGAATTCTTTGCTGTTGTCCTTGGATTTAGTGGCGATTTTGTTTTCATAGCTAGCTTTGGAGGATCTTATAAGGGATCTCAGCTTCTTACTGAGGCTGACTAGGGAACTCCTCCACTCATGCGATTTTACTCTCTTTTGCAACAGTTTCTTCCTTCTGTTGTACAATTTGTTTATGGCAGGGGACCACCAGATTGGCTTCCTTTTTCTGGAAGATAGTGTCTTGGTTCTGTTTGGGATAGCATGATCCATGCACTCATGTAAGTGCTTATAAAGTGCATTTGTGTAGGATTCAGCAGTTGTAACTGTATTGTCCATCTGCATGGGTGTCATGAAGTTCACCACTTCTGTCTTAAAAAGCATGAAGTTGGCTTCAGAGAAATTTTTTACTATGGTTTCCTTAATGGGGGGCTGGGGGCGGGATGTGGATATCAAGGGTGATAAGCTTATGGTTTGATCGGACCAATGAGGAGTTGAATTCAGGTGTAGAACACCGGTCATTCATGCAGCACTGTGATGCAAATTTAGGGGACATGTTTTTATATACATATGTCTGTGTGTGTTTGTATATATGTAGACATACACACACACAGATATATATGTATATATATATATATATATATATATATATATATATATATATATATATATATATGTGTGTGTGTGTGTATATATATATATATATGTGTGTATATATATATATATATATATATATATATATATATATATATATATATATATATATATATATATATATATATATATGGTACATTCAGACATCAGGTCCACAATCTCTAACTCTCCTTCCTGCACAGCTGCACTGTTCTGCCTTGCTACAACACAGACAGGTGCCACATATGGATACAGCCTAACATTAGGGGGGTATATATAGGGACAGATTGCAGGTAAGCCTATTACACACCTATGGCATTTCAGCATGCTACATTACATGTTAACTTGAGTGGCCTGCAAGTGGTGGGTTCTGGAACCCACATGTCCATCATTATGGCATTATTTCCACTACCAGCTATTGGCCACAGTAATATACATGTTTTCCATTACACAACACACACTATGATGGCTCTGCACAGTTGGTGAGTATGGCTCACTACCCACAGGGACAGACTCTATTGCCTACTGCAGTTGTTCAGCTTAACTTCATTACAACAACACCTGATGGCACATATAAATCATTCCATATCATCTATCCCATTGTTATGGACCAAGTACTACAGTCAATTACATGCATATATACTGCACATGCCTGTTCTGGGAATGATGTCTGTTCTGGATAGTTTGCTTGTAATGTTTTTTTTTCTTTGCCTTGGCCTTCAGACTGCCTGCTTTCTTTCTTTCTTAGTTTGTTTGTCTCTCTCTCTCTCTCTCTCTCTCTCTCTTTCTCTCACTCTCTCCAGTAAATGGATTGAGCTGCTTTGAATAGATTGCTGCATGGATTTTGTAGGTGATGCACATAATCAGGTGATGGCCTCTGCACCAGTATGTGTCCTCCACTTGCTACCTGCATGCCACATGCTGTGTAGTACTTCCAGATACCATTCTCATGACAACCCACTGCTATAAATTCCTATATCAGGTGGGCATGGTCCCTTTACCTTTCCTGCATGATGGACATACTTCTTGTGTGTGGGCATCAGTGTTACAGACAGCAGTTAGAAATACCTCTTACAAGAGACCCTGCAGACTCAGGCCAACTGCATATTTGTATAAAGTTCCAGAACTACAGACAGAGTGTGAGTAGTGTTGTTATATGTGTTGTATAGCACCCGTGTTACAGGGTTTGTGTGTACATACTAGTTTAACATGGAATGTAGTCTGTTTGCATAGATCTCAACTGTGGGCCTATCCACATGATGGTCAGAGGTGTGCCTGTTATGTTTTGTCTGTCCACCACACAGGTCTTGTGTCAGAAATATCACTGGCAGTGTGTGTGTTGAGTGCTATCAGTACATGGTTACATCCATTTGTGTTTCTGACTTCATATTCCTGACTAAGGGTATGTTGCAGACTATCCTGTAATGCAAGCAACTTGCTCAGTGTATGACAATCCTACTTCACATATGGGCCTGTGTTCTAGCCTCTGTTCTCCACCTACATATAAGGCTTTGTCTATATGACATGCATTTAGGGGTTGTTATGTAGTGGCCTTTGATTATGTTATGTTGTCATTCCTGCCATCCTTCCAGTGCTGTTGTGGCCCCCACACATAATGTGGGGCTGGATCCATATATATGTGGGCTTCATCTGCTCACATATATATATATATATATATATATATATATATATATATATATATATGTGGTCTTCATCTGCTCAAAACATGTGTGCCCTTCTGCAGTCCAGAGGTCAGTGTATGTAACAGTGTTATATGCCCCTGTAAGTCAGTCTATGGGGGGTTGCACCATAAATAACCTAGGCTGTTACAACATTTGATGGATATCAGGAGTAAGCTGCCTAAAGGTTTATGGATGTACATTACCATACATTACATCTGGGGAAAATTACTGGCCTACTGCTTACTGCCATACAGAGTGTTCTGTTTGTCAATGTGATTGTGATGGTTTCAGTTATGTATTGTTACGTAACAGATACATCCCATTGTGTCAACTTACGTGTTTTCCCACTAGGAATTGCTTACAGAGTGTAGTTAGAGGCTGCTGGACTTTGCATCTCCATTACTTACTGTTGATTGATTGTTATCCTGTTGCCCAGTCTGTCTTTACTGTTGTACTACTTGCAGGCCTTGGCCTGGACAGCAACATATGTTATGGTTTAAGATTACTTTAATAAATGATCTGCTTGAGAGTTGCATTAATCTGCAAACATTTCAAAGTATAAACAGCTATATGACAAGGCATATACAACTGTGATAGTACACAAATAAAACTTTCCTATGTATGCAAACCTGTGTGTGGTGTCATATCCT